>NC_068939.1:25866825-26032986 GCF_016801865.2 Culex pipiens pallens
CCCGTTCTGATGACCTGTCTCATGAAGGCACAATCACTCTTGTCCTTGTTCTGACGTTCCTGGAGGGGTATGCAAATTCATTTTTATCGTCCCCATCCGTCGTCTGATGAGGGATTGTTTTGAAAAGAAGACCGGTATTTACTTTGGTGTTGCTTGCTGTACCAAGTTCACCAGCAGCAGCTGATGAGGCGAAACCATTTTGATAAGTTTGGGACGCAATTTAGCAACAGGGTTGGGCAACTGTGTGTTCAAACGTAAAGATTGTTAGACGTCGTCGTGGGCGTCAGACTGAGTTATGACAGGAAGACTAGAGAGGAATCTAAATGGCTGCGAAAGAGAATGATGGGAAAGTTGACTGACTTAACGGACATTTACATGGAAAGTTTTGACTCAAGATGGAAGATTGATGGAAAGACGACAGATTTGGGGAGAGTTTTTCCGAGTTTCGAGAAATTAACATTCCAAAAATCTTAAATTTTTGTTGGATGCATTTTTGTCTTAAATTTAAGCAAAAGTGGACGGATGGATTCTTCAGCATGAAAATAAAACCATTCTCACGTCGCAAAATCGCAGTTAACGGTCCAAACTTTAAAGTATCGAAAGTCGAAAATCGGGCCCCGAAAGTGCAGGTTTTATGGGTGCAATGAATATTTATTTTCCAAGCAAATAAAAAACACCATAACACACACACCACACAAACACAAACCCATCCAAAACCCTTTTCTCCGGAAAAGCTGGGAAAAGTTTTCCTCCCTCTGTTTTCCCTCACAAACATCAACCGTTAAAGGATTGTGTGCCACGGTCCCGCGCCCAAATGAAGCTATTAGAATTCAGTATCATGTCCCCCGCATCAGTCTCGTGGCGTGGCGTGGCGCTTCTTCGTCTTATTTTCCCCACCCATTTCCAGCAGTTTCCACGTTTCCTCTTCTTAGCACCCTTGTTGGGTGGGTTTGTGTGTTGTTATTTGCCCTAGTTCATCCCCCCTCCCTCCCCGCAAAAAAACGAGGGGTGGCGCGATTTTCACCCTCGAATGTATCATCAAATCGTTTTTTTTTTCGGGACCAAAAGCTCGTCCTGCCTTTTTTTCCGCGTCATGAATCGTTTTCTGAAAAGCCTTCACAGAGAGAGTAAGAGCAACAAAAATCTGGCTGACGGAAGGCAAAAATGCAGTAAAATTTTATTGCCCTGGCTCAGAGAAGAAGAAAAAAACCCATTTCACATCGGGAGCTTCCGCCTAGGGCAAAGCTGCTGGAAGTAACGAGATTTGACCGAGCGAGGGCAAACGGTTTGTATGGCGAACTGAGCTTTTGAAGATGCTTTGCAAACGTTTTTTTTGTGACTGACTATTTTCTAAAGGCTTGAAAATGACTTTTTTGTAAAAGCTTGAAATTGTGGTTTAAAAATTGTTTGTTTATAAAAAAAATAACATTTTTCATAGTAAGTAACATAATGAAGCCTTGCTCTTAATATTCTTTTTAAAACTTATTGATAAAAATTAAGTCATATCAGTCCCTTAAGATTAAAAAAACTGAATGAAAAAAAAATTAAGCATCGATTCCGGTGTTAAAAGAGGCAATTCTATAGACAAAATGCAGCAAGCTACAAAAACAAAAAACTCTTTTTGTTGTTAAATTATGGCCGTCATTATGGATGACACTTATGGTGACGACTTCCATCATTGTCATATTTTCTCGCTAGACGATACAAATTTAGCATCGTTTTCAATATTTTCACCAAATTTCTTCAACAAGTAGTTTGGAACAGTACCTTACACGTGTTGAAACTTTTTTTTACGATTTTCTTCTTCCTTTTAAAGTTATGAATGATTGTCAACCTGAAAATCAATGATTGCTTCACAAAATTGTATAGCTTTTGAGACACATCTGGTATAGAGCGAAAATCTTCTGCCAGTGCGCGGTCCGATTGATCCACACAGGCAGACGGTCATTTTAGCCATTTTCCGAATTCTTGGGAATTTTTAAAAAGGCATACTTTTTTTTGAGTTAATTTAAACATGACAAAGATCCAATCGATAAACTACATGATTTTTTTTGTAAATGTATTTTCTTATTTAAGCAAGCAAATTTTATTTGAAGTTTTTGTCCTTCAGCCCTGGTTGAGGGGAGAGGGGCTCTGCAAAAGAAAAGAGGGATAGCGCAAAAAAAAAAAAAAAAAAACAAGCTCAATTTACATCTTTTGCAAGCAATAGTTCACAATTTAAAAATCAAGTTTATTTCAAATTGAATTTATAATTATATTTTTTTTCAAGAAGTGAGAGACAAAAAACTGAAATTATGAGTCGCAATGGCCGTATTCTTGTTTTTAGTTTATTTTTTTTGTAAATATTTCCTTTCTTTCAATTATTAGGAGTTCATCAAGAGTTTTATGACAAGAACTAAAACAAATTTCTTGCAAAAAAAAAAAAAAAAATGGATTCAGTATTATTAGTGAGTTTATCTTTTTATCATAAATATTCAATGAAATAGTCTCAAGAATTGATTTTTTAAATAAAACATCGAAAAGTAATACAAAATTACAAGTTGTGACTTATTGATGACTTTAATATATTTTCGTTGCCTTTGTGCGCCCTTGTACTAAGCATACTGAGAATCCCCTTGCCCCCTCCCTCCCCGCTCGACTTTGGCCAGAGTCTGCGAACTTTTCAGAAATTTCCAAAACGGGCAAAAATGTTTTGATCGAGTCCTGAATTTTTGAATCTATACTGATGTTTTCAAAAAGTAGCATTCAATATTTCGCCTCTTTGATTTAAAAAAATGAATATTTTTTTCGAAAAGATTGAAAAATTTCACGAATGATTCATATTTTAACATTAAAAATCAGACCATTAGATGCAGAGATAGAGTCCAGATTCGATTATCTGAAGGCCTCGAAAAAATTTCACAATCGAATCAGAAAAAAAATATTTTTTTTTTGCTGTCTTATTCTTGATTGTTGAGCTAAAGACCGATAAAATACGCTAAAGTGATTTACATTTTTTTTTAAATTCAATATGACGGCCAATATGGCGGTGATGAAATATTGAAAAAATGCATTTTATTATGTAATAAGCACTCAATTATGGGTAATTCTCTACCAACTCACACGAAATCGGGAAAAGTTGCCCCGACCCCTCTTCGATTTGCGTGAAACTTTGTCCTAAGGGGTAACTTTTGTCCCTGATCACGAATCCGAGGTCCTTTTTTGATATCTCGTGACGGAGGGGCGGTACGACCCCTTCCATTTTTGAACATGCGAAAAAAGAGGTGTTTTTCAATAATTTGCAGCCTGAAACGGTGATGAGATAGAAATTTGGTGTCAAAGGAACTTTTATGTAAAATTAGACGCCCGATTTGATGGCGTACTCAGAATTCCGAAAAACGTATTTTTCATCGAAAAAAAAAAATACTTAAAAAGTTTTTTTGCAATTCCGTCGTGAAACTACTTACTTTTCCTGTCATTCTTGAACGACGAAATAGCCTACTTTTCTGTACCAAAAATAACAGAATCGAATAGCAACACTTTTCAAAATAAATGCTGAAAAGTTCTACTTTTCAGCACTGAAATGGGTGCTGAAAAGTTGAACTTTTCAGCACTTGTTTCGAAAAGTAACACTTTTCAACATTTTTTTGATTTAAACGATTTATTGACAAAATACATGAAAATTTGACTTAAAATTTCACTCAATGGGTGTTTTTCGAAATTGCAAAAAATGTTGTATGGAACTCGTTGCAAAACTTGATTTTTTCAGCACTCTTCGTATTTATCCAACTCGGCGAACCTCGTTGGATAAATGTACGACTCGTGCTGAAAAAATCCTCTTTTTGCAATTTGTTGCATAAAACGAAGTTGACTTTATAGCTGTCGGCCACCATTGCTAGTACCAACCACTAGTGTCTTCCTTTTATCTACAAGGACTTCGCCGCCCTGGGCTCCTAAGTGTATGAAAGTATGGCACGGAGCGACGGCGCCGAATACCCATATTTACACAAAGAATTTTAGAGCGCCCGCCGCGGGATTCGAACCGGCGACCTCTGGATTGTGGATTGTTGCATAAACTACTATTAAAATTCTCCCATTTTCCGTTACTCGACTGTAATTTTTTTTGGAACATGTCATTAATGGGAAATTTAATATTTTTTTCGAATCTACATTAACCCATAAGGGTCATTTTTTCATTTAGAACAAAAAATTTCATTTTGAAATGTCGTTTTTTTTCTAACTTTGCAGGATTATTTTTTAGAGTGTAACAATGTTCTACAAAGTTGTAGAGCAGACAATAGGGGTCGTACCACCCCTTCGTCACGAGATATCAAAAAACGAACCTCGGATTCGTGATCAGGGACAAAAGTTACCCCTTAGGACAAAGTTTCACGCAAATCGAAGAGGGGTCGGGGCAATTGCTGTGTGAGTTGGCGGAGAATTATCCCTATTCAAATTTGACTAAAATGGGTCCGCAGAACTCGAATTAGGAGCAGCCGTGGCTGACTGGTTACGGTGTTCGTTTTGTAAGCGAATGGTCCTGGGTTCGATGCCCATCTACTCCCAACGAGAAAGTATAGGAAATATAAATCTTGAAACTCTGAACATTAACGAAAAATCAAAGTCGCTCGAATCGGGGTTCGATCCCCCGTCCTTTGGATTGGTAAGCAAAAAAAATGCTAGCCTTTAGGCCATCGCAACTTGGTGAGCTATGACTGGAATTAGGAATACTGTTACTATCAATTATATACGCGCTGGGTCCTTGTCCATTTGACAAGGGTTCGGAAGTTCTAAATAACGTTTGAATCCGATTGGTGCAAACGTTCTTCAGGGCGGGGCTTGTCGATAAAGCTGAAGTACCTCGCGCTCGGCTAGCCAGCGTAGAAATGGGTCACCGAAGCTCGGCAGAGCTAACACCTTCCAAATGCCTATGCGAGTTATTTGCATGTATAGAATGTGGAAAACATGGAAACAACTCAATTTGTAAGAAGCGGCCGCGTGGTCCCGTTTGGTTGGTTGCACACACACACACACACACACACACACACACACACACACACACACACACACACACACACATACACACACACACACACACACAATGTGTTTGCAGAACTCGAATTTGATGTTGAAAACAAAAAAAAGAAATATATTATGTATAGAAAAATTTATGTTGGTGAATCGATTATCCGAAGTCCCATACAAACCTTCGGATAATCGAACTTCGAATAATCGAGGCTTCGGGTAATCGAGTCTGGACTGCATCGACATTTTTTAAAAATCATGTTTTAGTGATAAAAACTGAAATTAAACATCACCTATTTTTTACCGTGTATCATTTCTTTCAGTGTAGTCCTTATCCATACCTATAACTTTGTCAAAGACACCAAATCGATCAAAAAATATCTTTAAAAGATACAACTTTTTGAATTTTCATGAATCATTTTTGTATGGAAAGCTGCCAAATTTGTACAGGAAATTATATTGATAAACTAATGGCATCACAAAATTTTTAGCGTGATTAAAAAACAGAAAAATTTAAATTGAAAGAAACCATTATTATTTAAAATGTAAAAAAATGCTTTGCGCATAATATAGAGGAAATATTAGTTGGAAACACAGCCAAAGTTGCCCTTGAAAAAATGAAAATATTAAAAATATTCGAAAAGTCACATGAAACAAGTCACACAGAATTTTAAGGGTTACTACTCAATTTTAATAAACATATTGAATTGAATAAATAAAAAAATGAACTGTTCTCCAACATCAGCACAATTCATCATCATTATTTATGCACAATTTCAAATTAATCCTTCTCAAGCTCCAACCTCTTTCGCGAAAACAACCAAATCGCTTCTCAATTTCACAACCAGTTAACTCCCCGGGATAAGAAAACGGGATGCCGCCACGAAACCGCAAAAACCCTACAATTCAGCCCAAATCATAATTCATCACGACATGATCATGATGAACCAGTCGCTCCCCTCGCTCTCTCCCGTCGTCACCCGCAGCGCCACACCGGGGGAGTTTTTTTTCCCAGCAGCCCAGCTCAGTGTCGATTTATTGTCGTACGGTTGTGATAAATTGCCCAAAACCGCCTCCCCGCTGTCGTGTAAAGATCGTACTGCTGTTTTGAGGGGGGAGAGGGGGCGTTTGAGCATTCAAGGAACTAGGAAATTTGAGAATTTACTATAAAAGCTTATATTTTATTTAAGTAAATTTTAATCAATTTAATTCAGGATATTTCTATGAAGAGAAATTAAGTTTCGAAAAGAATTCCAATTAAACATATTTTGGGAAATTGCTCAAAATCTTTCTCAATGGCTGCTCAAAAAATATACTACCTACAGTGCTTAAAAACGGCAGTCTATCAGACAAACTGAGGAGATGGGATTGAGGACTCTGGAAGACATCGACCAAATTCAATCATACTCGACATCATCGCCTCCTCGGAATCGTTTTGCTTTCCTGTGGTGTATGCTATTTTGTACACATTTTGTCGTGTGATGAATGTCAAGCTTGCGGAAAATTGTCACAATCAGATCGTGACTACCATGAGATGGGGAAAAGGCGTGTCTGTTATTGGATCTAGCCGGAATTGATGATTGAATTATGATAGGTTTTTTTTTTCTCTCTCGAAGAAAACAGGAAAATTTTGAGAAATTGATTCTTGATGGTATTGAGCTCTCAATTTGTTTAGTCACATCATTTGAAAGTCTCCCTGTAGCGAATGTATTATCAAACCACAAAATGCCATCAACTCAACTCACGTTTCCCCCCGTTGACTATCAATTTGAAGACTAATCGGTACTTTGAATCGCGCCTCACTCCATGGACAATGGCCACAAACCACGACGTATTTATCGTCAGTCAGTAAGTCAGCCCAATCGCCGTATCGCCCAAGCGACGATCAAAGCACAACGGCGTATGCAGCGAGGAATATCTCCCACTGTCATGCAATTTGCCCAAAGCACCCTCCATTCAGGACGGACCAATCGGAGAATCGCCGTGGATGTCGAATTGCCTCCCCCCCGCAAACAGCTGGACACAAACGCATCACAAACGTGCACCACCGCCGGAAGTCATGCTCATCAATATCGTGAATGCTGGCCGTCCCAGAGCGAACTATAATTCCAGCGAACGCCGGTGACGATGACTCCGTCCCGGGGAAGTCCGGAATGGTTCGCTGAATTGTGGCTATTTGATCATATCCGAGCGCAGGGGACCATTCACCACAATTGGGTGAATCCTGCCTGACTGACCTGGTATAGCCGGATGGGGTCCGGGTTGAGTGAAAAGCTGAGACAGGACTTTGTTTGGCGAAATGCGAGAAGACTCCTGGGTCGTATGAGGCTAGCAAGTAATTATTAATTTTGGCTCTACGATTTCAAATCATTTTTAGTGATATTTAAATTTACATTGTTTTTTATTAAAATGAAACATTGTCCATGTCCTCAAGAATCAAAAATCGGTCATTCGATTTTTTTTTTTTTGTATTTTTTAATCCAGTTGAACCTTTTTTGGTGTCTTCGGTATGCCCAAAGAAGCCATTTTGCATCATTTGTTTGTCCATACAATTTTCCATACAAATCTTGCAGCTGTCCATACAAAAATGTTGTATGAAATTGAAAAATCAGTTCTTTTGAAGGAACTTTTTGATCGATTTGGTGTCTTCGGGAAAGTTGTAAGTATGGATAAGGACTACACTGAAAAAAATGATACACGGTGTTTTTTTGTGATTTTCAATTTCACTTTATGTTACTAATGCTTGATTTGCAAAAAAAAAGTTTTTTTATATGCTTAAGGGGACATAAAATCCAACTTTTCAGAAATTTCCAGAATGGGCAAAAAATCTTTGACCGAGTTACGAATTTTTTAATCAACACTGATTTTTTTTTAATTGAATTGGTCGCAAAAATGTTTCAACTAAGCATTGACGAAAAATGCATTTCATGCAAAGAAAAAGTTTTTGCGGTGCATCGGAATTCCAGAAAAATTCAAAATATTTTTAATCCAGCCCAAACATGCTAAATATGATTATCAATGCAGAAAAATGCATTTCAGGCTGTTTTCAGTTGATTTGACTTCTCACGTTGTGTTTTCTAGAACAAACTTAAAACAAAAAAAATCAGCAAATCTTATATTTGGCACCATGAAAGAAGGGGTCATTCCCGACATTTTGCGGGGTCCGGCGAAATATTTCGTCGGGGGGTCTAGAGCAATTTGTTTTGAAGATTTTTTTTTTCGATTTCAGAGGATTTTTCTTCAGAAAAGTCGATAGAAATCGATGGGTTCATGTTCATTTCCATCAAATTTGTTATGGATATGCCCCAAGAGACTATACATTATATATTTGACCTTCAACAAAAAGTTGTCTAACCAAATTTACCAGATTTCTAGCTTTCTTTGAAATAACCCCAAAATCCAAGGCTGGAAGCCTCAACACGACCGGACAAAAATCTATTATTTGTACAATTTGTCATTAAAATACAGCAATGTGTCCCCGGAGACAAATTCGACCATAAAAAATAGCTGAACTGCGAATATTTAATTTCAAAGCTATTTATTACCCAAAAGGTTCAAACAATTATTTTTTTATTCTCTGCCAAATAACACTTTGAAATTTTAAATCATTTTCGAATCAATCACATTGTAGAGAACAGTTTTCTGAACAATTTTCATCAAAAAGTATAAATTTCGGTTCAATATAAGCAGAGATATACCCGATTTCGTAAAATAAAAAGTGACTTTATTCAAAATTCCTGGATTTCATTCCCATTCAAACGATGACCACTGCCTACTGAGATTTTTTAAATGTTTCTATTATTGCTTATTTCACGATAAAATCAAGTTTGGCCTTTTTGCCGACTGACAAGAACTGATGGACGCTTGACAGCCGCAGTGCAAAAAAAAAGTAGACTTGAACTAAAATTCAGCGGTGATTTGGCTGTCAACTTGGTTTGTTTTGAAAACTTCTGGAAAACTCTGCCAAAAACTCAAGGCAACCTTTGACAACAACCGAAAATTTGTTCTGCGGCTGTCATGCGGCGATTCTCCTGTGGCCATATCAGCGCGCGTGAACTCTAATTATTTACGCCCGCGATAATATGTAAAGTCGATAAATTTAATCAACATTTGGTATTATTTCATGTTTCAAAAAATATTTTCATAATTAAAGCTTTTTATTAAAATTTTGAAATTTCATGAAAAAAAAATTTGCCCTTGATATTTCGGACCAATTTTGAAGGGAAAAGGAAGAGACAAACTTTAACAAAAATTTACAACGGTCTTTCTAAAAATATTCACAAAACTACGATGTTAAAAAAAACAAACTCAATTAAAATTTTTCGATTTTTACAACATGGAATTCAAACGATCTGGATTTTTTCATACATTTAGAAAGTTATAACACATTTTGCTGAAAATACTCAAAATTTTCACAAAACTAAATATTTAAAGAAAACACTCAAAACGATTAAACGATATGGATTTTTTCATACATTACGAAAATTGTAACGCAAGTTTTTGAAAATACTCACATTTTTCACAACACTACGAATTTTAGAAAAAATGTTCAAAATTTCAGTTTTTTTTACAATATGGGTATGAAATGATGGAAAGCTGTATTTTTTTTTTGAAAATACTCAAAAAAAATTCAAAAGTATGTACTTGTTAAAATTGCTTCAAATTTCAAAAATTCAAAATGTATTACATTCAAAATGTTTGAAAAATTCCGATCATTTGTTACCCAAATGATTTTTTTTGTGTTTTTTTTTCGAAAATACGTAGTTTTGTGAAAATTTTGAGTATTTTCAAAAAGATTGTTATTTCATTCGAAATGTTTGAAAAAAAATTATGATTTGATACCCATATTGTGAAAAACTGAAATTTTGAGCATTTTTTCGGAAATTTGTAGTTTTGTGGAAAATGTTAGTATTTTCAAGAAAATCCTTTACAATTTTTGAAACCCGATCGTTTTATATCCGTATTGAAAAAAACTGAAATTTTGAGTGTTTTTTTTTTCGAAAATATGTAGTTTCGTAAATATTTTCAGTATTTTCAAAAAAACAAAAAGCAGCAAAAAAATGCATTATTAAAATACAGGAAAAAACGTACTTTTGTGAACATTTTCATGTAACTATACAGAAATTCCCCACAAAAACAGCTTGATTCGAAAAAAAGCTCTCCGATTGGGCAAAAATTTGTCTGGGGTTTCCTTGGCTCGTATTTTTTTGTTTGGCAGACTCGTATTTTTTGTTTGGCCATTAGGGTGACCTACGCCATGTTAGGGTGGTCCGAAAAATTACAATTTTCGTCGATTTTCGCAAAAACTATTTTTTTTCCAAAAAATTATATCTCCGCGCAATTTCATCCTAGTTTAGCTGTGTTAGACGCAAAAGAAAGGTGATTAGTTTGGCTATTTGGGAAAAATAGTTTAGAGTTTAAAAATCTAGCTTAACATTTGAAAAGGTCGTACGAAAATTTAAAATGCTGTTTGAAGGTCTCGGGACCAAAGTGTCTGAAAAGATTTTTTTCTGATTCCTCGGAATTTTGGTTTTGTAAAATTACGATAACTCGTGATGTTTATAACCAAATCCCTTGTGTTTATGTATCGATTTTTTTTTTGTAATTTTCTGCTCTACAATTTTGTAAAACTTATTTCACTCTAAAAAAACATGAAATTTTAAAATGATTTTTTTTGTTCTAAATAAAAAATGACCCTTCTGGGTCAATGTAGATTCGAAAAGTGCATTAACTTGCATTAAAAAAAAAATTAAAGTCAAGTAACGGAATATGGTAGAGTTTATAATTTTTTTTTAGTGTTTTTTTTCGATTGAAAATACTTATTTTCGGAATTCTGAGTACGCAATCAAATCGGGCATCTTATTTTACATAAAAGTCTCTTTGACACCAAATTTCTATCTCATCACCGTTTCAGGCTGCAAATTATTGAAAAACATCTCTTTTTTCGCAATGAAAGCAGTCGTACCGCCCCTCCGTCCCGAAGTATCAAAAAACGAACCTTGAATTCGTAATCAGGGACAAAAGTTACCCCTTAGGACAAAGTTTCACGCAAATCGAAGAGAGGTCAGGGCAACTGCTGTGTGAGTTGGCGGAGAATTACCCTTATTGATTAGATTTGAGTTGATTGATTTAGAAAAAAATAATTATATTGTTTTCGAAATTCTCGAAAAATTTCAGGAATGTTTAATATCGAAAAATGAAGTTAAAAGTTTTTGAGACAGATAAATCATTGTTGATTCAAAAATTCATACCTCAATTAACGATTTTTCTAAAAATTTGGCATTTGATGTCCCGTATCAACATATCAAAAAAATAAAAATAAAAAAAGTGTTTTTTTTTTTGCAAATCAGTTTCCAAAAATCTGATTTTTTTTTGTTTTTTTTTTTTTTTGAGTATTTTTGATATGTTTTAGGGGAAAAAACCCGCAAATTTTGAGCCATAGAGGAGTATGTTCAAAAAACCTTTTTTTAAAGATATTACGCTATTTTGAAATGTTGATATTGAATGTTTTGCCCTTTCAAAATGTTTGTAATGATAAAAAAATGCTCTCGAAAAGATCGAAAAATTTCACAAAAGCTTAATGTTTTAACATTGAAATTGGGCCATTAGTTGCTGAGATATCGAAAGTGGTGGGTTGTTTGGTTGAGACTCTAAGTCATCAATTTTACTGTTTTTTTTTTTAAGCCACTGCATCTCAGCAACCAGAGGTCCAACTTTCATTGTCTCTTAGACAAAACCGGAAAAAATAGTTTTTGTGAAAAAAGAGTAAATTAGCTATTTTGCTGAATAGTCCTCAACAATACATACAACTTTGCCGAAGACTGGTGTTGATCAGAAAATTCACTCAAAAGTAACAAATATTTGAATATTTACGTACCATTTTGGTATGGACAGCTGCCAAAATTGTATGGAGACTTGTATGGGTGAGCCAATGACGCAAAATAGCTTCTTTGATCATAAGAATGTCATTGCTTCGCTAGGAGACGAATTATTTTTTTTTTTCAAATTTATTTCCAATAAGATTATTTAGTTGCGTACCACGACTAATAAAAACGCACCCATTCCAAACATATATCACTGAACTGCCAGCAAAATCGCCCCCAAGTCGTCCCCTACCGCAAAGTTTTCCTTTGTTGACAATGTTTTCATTCGACTTGAAAAAATTAACCTCCACACACTGTCAACAATGCCATCAGTGGAATGAACACAATTTTTCCTTGCTTCCATGCAAACACTTTGTAAAATGCAGAGAGGTCTTTCTCCCTCATCTCACTCTTGAACCCCCCCCCCCCCCACCCTTTTGTCAAAACGTATATATGTCACGATTTAAATTAATATATGTGCCAGTGTGTTTTGTCATGCAAATGTGATTTACATTGTTTGTGCGCAGTCTTTTTTCCCGGGAAAAGCTCTCTGTTCCGTTTGGCTCCTCACTCGAACGTCAGCTTGGTGGAAATGTGATCCTTTGGTGACGCAGTTTGATTTTCAAAGTATGAATTGTTGATTTTGTTTTTCAGCGATGCTGATTTGCAAAAAAGACAAAATAAATTTCGTTCAATTTTCGTTTCCGTCAAAATTGGCGTTTACGTCAACCGTACATATTCCCTGTGATAATCTCGTCAGATCTGAATCGCAAAACGGGAACGACTGCTGGCTGAGAGCGTTCTCAGTATTACTTCGGCTTCATTTGCCTCATATGATGAAAACTCTCGGGGACATTAGCCCAAACTGGGGCAAGAGCTGCGGGTACAGGTCGTCGCGCTGCGCTGGCTTGACACAGGCAAGCCAGCGTCTTCTGTTTCGTCGTTGAACATGGTTTCATCGGAACGAGATGGAGAGACAGATTAACATTTATTTGGATTTTATAAATTGTTGAATTTATGGTACATACAAATTCAACAAAAAAATCAAGAGATGGAAAATCGGAAAAAAATCATTTAAAAAAACTCACTTTGAACCTTCCGTGTAGATTCAATTGCGTCACCACGGTGGTTTGGAAAGATGACATAATATTTGTGGAATTCGTTTCTTATGCAAATGAATATAGTACCAGATGAATCAAGATTCTCCGGAAGCTGCTCCACTCATCTCGTCTGTTGTTTGTAGATTTGATATTCTCTGTCAAATCAATTATTTATGTGTCAAAATGTTGATAGTAATTCTGTTCTCGAAAAAAAAATGAAAATTTGGGCAAAATTCATCTTGTGAAACAGTTTAAATTGATGCTTAAGATTTTCCAGAGAACAACCCTCATATGGTAAGGATCAAGAAATGCCTAATCTCATTGCCGCATACGGGGGCCCGGGTCCGGGAGTCATAATTTATCATGCTTTATGTATTCTAAGATATTAATTTGTGGCATGAATGATACGATATGTTTCCTCTGAATTCCTGCCGGATATGGCAATGCTCGCTCTAGAGAGTCCTGAAAATTTTATTTGAAAATTCATCCCAATCCGCAAACGGCTCATCGCGCTCTTCTAGCGTCTATCAATAATCCAATTAGTCAAACACAATTAGCACGATTAAGCTGTTCCCCCTCTCCCAAAATGCCTTAACCGCGTCAGCCATCGTAATTAATCAATTTCATTAGCGTTCGGGCAAAGTTTCATCATTAACTTCAATGTCAGCCATCCTCGCGTTCGACAAGTCTGCCAACAAGTGATGGTGAACTTTGGCAGCTTGACGGTTTTAATTTGAAAAAACTCAATTTCCTGCCGCAAATCTGCGCCAGAAATAGATCTGAAATTATTTCTGTTTAAGGCAAAGATGTCGCAGAAAATGCGACCAAAAAAGGTCAATGCATTACCGTCAACTATGCCATATTTATCGTGATTCAATGTATAATTTCAATTCGCTATATCTCAGCTCGATTCGGAGGATAAGGGAAAATCTCCGCAGTATCTTAAAATAAGTTTCGCTTGGATTTGGACGGGTAAAAGGTCTAGGATACGCTCTTAGCAAAAAATTTTGACAAATAGGGGGAAGCATTCAAAAATTATTAGGGTGCTCCTTGTCGATTTTTTTAAACGATTTTCGCAAATGCCACGTATTTATAACCGTTTTTGATCTGTTGCGCAAAACATTCTGAAAAATTATTTCAAAATATTATCAGCTGTAAGCTCTTTGGTTCGAGACCCAGACCGAGTTGATGTGAGAAAACCTGTCATGTTATACCTTTTTAGAAAAGTATTATAAAGACCTTTTAAGGGGTTACATAGATGTAGAAAACCACGAAATTTCATATTACAGAAAATTCACTAAATTTACTTAAAAGATGATTTTCAATAACTCCTGAATGTTTCACGAAGATATTTCATGACTGGACTGAATAAGAGACGATTTAAGTTCACAGTTTTGACGTTTTTTAATATGCAAAACATACAAATATTTTATCTTTTTTAAAATTAAGTTTTTGAAAATCGGTCTTCATCATGCACACAGGACCGGTCTTCACCAAAATTTTGAGCTGATTTAATCAAAGCAGTGTTGAGATAGATTGAGTTTTTTGAAACTGCTAACTTAAAAAAGCTATATCTCGGCAATGATACATCCAAAAGTCTTCTTATTTAATTTGATGATAGATGAAAATTAACATTTAAATGTCCTGCAAAAAATTATACAAAAGTTCCAATGTGTGCTCACACCAACCTCAGACATTTTTGACGATTTACATGCATGTAACCCCTTAAACGAGCCCAAAAAATTAGGATCTCATAATTCATTCAAAAGTTTTTAGCACTTTAAACACTTTTTTTAGGCCGAATCTCGACCCATTGTTGGATATGGAATCAAAAGACCTTTTCAACGAGTTCAAAACTTAGAAGATCTGATAAACCAATTAAAAGTTATGAGCACTTGAGTGTTATTGGCCAGATCTTACTATTTTTATGAAAAAGATTAGAGTGTAACAAAAAAGATTCGCAAAGATCTGGCCTACACGCCAGTGATGTTTTTGGTAAACGCATTCGTGGCCAAAGTGCCTCAAACATTGAAATATTTTAAAAAATCTTATTTTACGGGTTGAATCCCATTTAAAATACAAGGGCGGTGCACCAGCTCCTGTTATGTCCAATCAAGCTCATGGTTGGGATTCAGGCTCAGTACGCCCACTGAAACCAGCCCCTGAATGCCCGCCAAAAAGTCATTTTTGGTGGGCATTCATTTTTATCAAAATTATTTTAATGTGAGGAAGGCATCAATCACCTTGAGGCGGATAAAGTATTTTTTTTATTGATTGTTCAAACTATCAAACATTTCACTTGAAACGTGGCGAGCTGAAATTGGTTCAACCGACGACACGACAAGCCACTCGCTTCCAAAAAGTGGGTCCCAAATCGGCTTACCCCTCCGGTTACTTTGGAACTCGAAACGTCAAACCGGTCAAACTGACGTTTCCTTGGAAAAATGTTTAAATTGGGCAACACTGCTGCTTTTGACGTTGAGAAATGTCAGCTCTGTTGTTTTGTTTATCGCAACGGCTTTTTGTCGCTTTTGCACGAGCTTGGTATTTGGTGGAATTTTGGTTCCGGAACGGAATAAGTGGCCACGGTGGCCAAAGGCACCACTTAGAATCATTCAATCACACGGACACGGACAGCACCGGTTGGTCCGACGGTAGAAATGACTCGACATTGGATTCGGCGGGATCGAGTATTGGCGTTGGACTTTCCGGGAGGACAGATTTCCGCATGAACTTGCGCACCTTGTGAGGGTTCAGTTCAGCGACGTTAACCTGGCCGCTATCGTCGCTGACGGCCAGTCCGTACGGATTGCTAAAGGCGTGATCCCAAAGGCAGCGGCCTTCGATTTGTTTTGATGTTATGGACACTACCAGTCCGTTGACCGGTTCCGAGGTGTTGAACTAATGTCCGTTGACCAAGTACAGCAGGCTACCGTCACGTGGTATGTACTTGACGCTCGTACATCGAGTGCGATCTTGTGCACAATCGGTGACACAGATCAGATTCTTTCCGGCGGCGTACGTGAGGGCGTGCGGAATTGAAGTTGACCGGGGTGGGACCGGCTGGAAGCATGAAGGTCCTCGGCAGGACGAACGAGTTCTGGCCACATTTTCGAAAGCTAATAACTTTTCAGAAAAAAATTCTAAAAATATGGTGTCTTCGGGAAAGTTATTTAAAATTTAATGAAGATCCTACATCAAAGAGTTGATAAAAATTGGACGACTATTGCGCCCTCCACAGGTAAAAAACTGAAACAGTTGCTTTTCTCCATACATTTTGACGATTTTTCCCATACAAACTTCAAGCAATTAGAGGGAGGGGTTCCCGTGGTCAGAATGAGCTCAAATTTGGAATTTAGCCTAGTGATGGGTCAATCTATGATTTCAGGGGGTAGCCCCGAGAAAGCCCGGATTTGGACCACCCTATTGCACATGCAGTTCCGGATCATTGCGAGTCCCATGTCAGGTTTCACCATAGTTTCGGCAGGAAGAACCGCTTTGGGCGGGAAGCTGAGCTGGAGTAATACAAGTAAATTATTTCGTGGAGCTTCTGGAAGCGATCACCACGAAGTAACGAAACTCTTCCTTTCGAGCAGTTCTTGATTTTTCTACAATGAATTCCTTATGGGGTTTCTACCACTCGAATCCGGTGCTCCATTGTACATGTCCTCCAGTGATAGAGAAAGAGGTCAAGATGTCATCGAATCGGCTGAGCAGCCAGGTGTTAGACAATCTGCAAGAGTTTGCGAACGTGACGTTAGAGTGAATTTATTCGGCAAATATTTATCAATCACAAAATATCTCAATGTTTTCTTCGTCGGTACAGCACATGCATTATGATCTAGCAACTGAGCTCGCCAGCGGCCATCGAGTGCTAGAATCTTCGTAACCTGCACATTCAGTAGCGCCAGTGAATTTCTGATCATCTGACTGATTTTGGTATTTTTTTCACTCTTATCTTCTTCTGGGTCGCAACATGGGAGAGAAGGAAGAAGAAATAAGAAAAAATCACCTTCAAATATTTGGCCAAGAGAAGGGGAAGACCCCCTCTTCGGCGATGGTTTTGGACAGGTTATGAAATGTTCTTCGATAAGTTTCTGGTCCTGCTTATTCTCGGTCGGTGACGTCGACCTAGACAGAGTTCCGTGCCGTCAACAGCTCAGGGAATGGGGACAGCGGAATAAAAAACCCCAACGAAGGTGAAGGGCACTGGTTCCGGCCCCAGCGTTAGCGAAATGTCCATCGACCAGATCAATGCTAAGCATAGCCGGAGTGCGGGCTGGCCGAGCTGAAGACCTCGCTAAACAAGCTGCAGTATGGGATTGACAAGCTGGACCGGTTAAAGAAGATACGGCTGGAAGAGACCAGGAAGAAACCGGTTCCGCCGAGCCCGTTGACGGCGGCCAGGAACCTGAAAGAGTTTTAAACGTAAGAGCTGGAGCTGCAGGTGAACCCACACAAACCTTTCGTTGCAATTGCTTATCAAAATTTTGCACTGCACCCCGCTCAAGGACAACCACAGCACGCGAATGTCCCCGCAGAAATCGGCCATCACGCTGAATCTTCTCGCCGCTCTAATGACCCCCACCAAATCTCCCTCGAAAGCCACCCCGGTGACGGCAGGCCCGACCAAGGTTCCGGCCTACCAGCGTTTCCAAAAGCTGGCGGATTCAGGCCGTCCGACACTGCAGTTGCCGCACAAGTACCGCTGTCTGGACGAGCTGTTCAAATGCATTGACACCTTTTGCGCCATGTTCCATAACGTTCCGGAAGATGAAGCTGGCGGTGCATCGTTTAGCAAGGAAGATTTTTTACGAGGGCCGTTCCTGCACCACAAACCTGCCGGGGCCACCGGAATGAAAAGCGCAAAAAAAAATGAACCGAATTGAACAAAAACAAAACATAAAACAGCTGTTTCCAATGTTTGTAAATATTGAGTAGCTAACAGTGTTGCAAGAAAAAAATATGTTGAGGAAAACCAAGGGGTCTCTCAAAGTTACCGTGACTTTGATGCATCACGGCACATTCACGGGATTCACGGTGGGACCACATTTTGCTTTGAATTTTCCACCGAGTGTCTTGTCGTGTCGTCGGTTCAACTGTTTCAGAGATTTATGTTTTAATACAAACATAGTTTTTAAAAATCGTTCAAAATGCAATATTTTGGAACACCCTATTTCTACAAGTATCGGTTTCAAAATTTGAGGCAAATCAAGGCAAAGTTTTATTCTCTAGGCAGGCAAACGGATGACGAATTTGGAAACATTTCATTGTTTACGAATCCGTTAACAAAGAGCTGCCGGATATGCTAACAATATTTTTATTCGTATAACGTCATGATTCGAATTCCCGGACGCTTCGAAACCCGGACACTTCATCTTGTTTTATTAATTATTTGGATATAAGTTCGCATTATGAATGTCAAAACTGTGTTATTTGATGAATTTCAACATCAACTTTCATTTAAAGTTTGTTTGAACGCTGTAGTTAATGCCAAAACAATTAAATACAATAAAATAATAATTTTACCAAAAATGCGAAACATTTCACTTGAAATATTTCATAGGCGTTCGAAGCACCGGGAAGGCAAAGCAGAAATTTATGGTTTCGATTTCCTTAAATTCTAGCAAATTTTTATATAAACTATCGATTGTTTTGATGTTAACAGCTTATTTGATATCTAAACAATGCCATTCACTAACATTTCAGTCCAAATTTGTGCGATTCATAACTAAAATCGAGTGTCCGGAATTCGGAGCAAAAGTGTCCGGATTTCGAATCAGCTTTTATCAGTGTCCGGGAATCGAAGCACAACAAGTCACTTTAATTTTAAAATTCTGATGAAAAATGGTTTGAAAAGACATAGTTTGCATGCATTTTCTTGAAACTGACTGTTTATACTACATTCTGATGATATTTCTACATTTACAACTTATTACATGATTTTTTGCCAGCTATAACAAAAATGATATGCTACTAAGTGTCCGGATTTCGAAGCATGACGTTAGAGGGTGAGGATGCACGAGATTTTAAATTTCCCGGAAATCGAGAGTTGAATTTTGCAACTTCCTGGGAATTTCTAGGATCCGGGATTTTTTTATGCAAAATAATTGTTTTGAAGAATTATAACAAGTTTGAACTTTTGCATAAATTTAATAAAATAAAGTTATTCTTGACAATGTAAGTTTCAATACCAAAATTTCAATTACTTTTTGGAATACTTTCTTCTTGTTGAAAAAGCTTTTCAAATTTGCTATTACAAAACTGTACGGGGTTGTTGGGACTCAAAACTGTAAGAATTATTTTTTTTCAATTTTAAATTCTCACTAAATGATTTTCCTGAGTTGAATTTGACTGTGTCGTAGTTGGTGGTGTAGACATCATCATGTTATTTGTTATTTTTTGTGAAACTTAAACAATAGTTCAAATATTAATGTTCAAGATCGCGTACAAGACAAATCTAAGCAACATTTGGAAGTACCGTTAACCGGGGTGACAATCAAGGGTCCTGATTTTCGGTTCAATGAACAGAAACCACTCACTCATCGCCTATCCATTCAACGCCTATTCCAACCCGCTAGCATCCATGAGACACTCACACACTACCATGCTCAGAGAAAAGCCACTCTCACAAAATGCCAGCGCGGCAGTCTTTTTGCCTTCACGCCCTCAGTTTGCCATCAATTTGATTTTTTCTTGGTGGATGTTTCTTTGAATGTTGTCTATAATGTTATGAAATCAAAATAAATGCACAATTTAATTGATAATATTGATTTTAGGCAACCCAAATCAATGAGTATAACGCAGCGCATCAGAGAAAAAATGTTTTCATTTCAGAGTCATCGGAGACGATCGGCTTGTCTGAAACGTTCGGAGACTGAGCCGATCAGAGAGAGAGAAGAGTAGAAAAGAGAGTGTTCGGGAGCGAATGGTGATAGAGTGACAAACAGTAGGAATTCATCAGGGCAGTATCGCGTCGCCTGCTATTTGTACTCGCGAATGGAGTGGTTGATTTTGAGCAATCAGGACCCTTGGTTTAAACTTTATTCTCACGTCAAATGTACCATCACTATGGTTATTTATAAAGTTTTCATGAATAAAATCAATGTTTATATTTAGCAAACTAAGTTTATAAGCATTTTAACAAAATACATACAAATTTAATTTAAAATTATTAAAAATCAGAATTCTGCATGAAACTCGTTAAAACTGGTTGTGTTCTTGAAATTATCGATGAATAATGCATTTTAAACTGAATTCCAAGCATGAATCAAAAGTTTGCACATAATACATGAAATTTGTTCAACAAAAATTGCCTATAAATATGAATATTTTTTAAAATTATGTTTCAAAAACTCATAATATTTAATATTTACAAACTTTTTTAACCTTCTCCTAGTGGAATATTGTCCAATGATTCCAAAATGCATTCCATTTTCCGATTTTAAATCTTGTTCGTTGTGAAAATCATGACACTTTGAAAAGATTTAAAAAATGCTATTTGTCAATATATTCTACATTATTATAAACTAACTTCTTGAACTTTTTAAAATGTTATGAAAAGATCTTCTTAAGGTAATTTAAACACTTCTCTACCACGTTCAGAACGATTTTATACCATTCCGTACGAATTTCATTTGTACCCTTAATTTTGCAGAAAAATTTCAAACCTCACATCATTTTACGGTAGAGCAAAAATATGACCGAGTGAAATTGTTAATATTTTCAAATTTTAATCTTTGTATTTTTCTAATACAGCTGAAACTTTTTTGATGCCATCACTATGCCCAAAGAAGCCATTTTGCATCATTAGTTGGCCATTTTATTTTCCAAACAAATTTGGCAGCTATCCATAAAAAAATGATTTATGAAAATTCGAAAATCTGTATCTAGGAAAGATTTTTTTTTATCGATTTGGTGTCTTCGGCAAAGTTGTAGGTATGGATATGGACTAAACTGAAAAAAAATGAAACACGGTAAATCATTTTTTGGTGATTTTATTTCACTTTTTGTTACAAAAAATGGATTTGCAAAAAAACAATGTTTTTATTTTATTTATTTTTGATATGTTTTAGGAGACATTTAATGCCAACTTTTCTGAAATTTCCAGAACGGGCAAAAAATCATTGACCGAGTTATGAATTTTTGAATTAATATTGATTTCTTCTAAAAATCGAAATATTTTTCGCAACATTTTTAACTTTGTTTTTCGATGTAAAATCGAATTTGCAATCAAAAAGTACATCAGAAAAATTTTGGTAAAGTGCACCGTGTTCAAGTTATAGCCTAAATGGTTTGAAAATAGTCGCAGGTATTCATATTTTAAAGTTAGTGCCCGTGTTTGCCCACTTTTGAAAAATATATTTCAAAAGCTGAGAAAATTCTCTATATCGTTAGTTGTGTGCTATCTTGTGACAACGACAATTTAGTACTTTTTTGAGAAAATTGATTTTTAAAGTTTGTTGGTAAATAATTTCAAAACTATGAATGATAGAGCCAAACTTTTTGAAGCAATCGGTTGGTATACTATCGCTTAACAAACGCTCCAAGTTTCAACTTATTTGGTTACATCAGTCAAAAGATACAGTAAATAATGTAAACAAAAATCTGAAACGTGCTTGTCATAAGTGTGTTTCGAAAGTAAAATTGTACTACGTGTCACAAGTGTGCACAGAATTCCCATACAAACTAAAATAAGCTCAAATCAATAGTTTAATCGACTTAATCAGTATATTGTGTACATAAATTTGTGAAAAACTAGAAAAAAAATCTACATTTTCCAACAACATGTATGACGTGTCACAAGTGTGCACAATAGGATGTAACAAAAATGACTTTTTGGCGGGCATTCAGGGGTTTGTTCAGGTGGCCATACTGAGCCTAAATCCCAAATATGAGCTTGATTGGACGTAACAGGAGCTGGCGCTCCGCCCTTCAATTTTAAATGGGATTTAACCCGTAAAAACGTTACTTAATCCACCCTTAGGTGGTTGGTGCCTTCCTCACATTTAGAGAGTAATGCTATCCAAAATAGATACAAAAGGACGGACCTTTCAGTGTTCTATCAACTTGATTCATACCATCAGATTGGGTAGTAAGATCATCATAATTCAGGGCTCTTATGTGCCTATAACTTTTGATAGGGTTGTCAGATCTGCAATCTATTGAACTCGTTGGAAAGGTCTTTCGATTACCTATCCAACGACCAGTCGCATGATAGATCCGGACAACGTTCTCATCAAAATATCTGAGATTCTGCCTCTAAAATGTGTATAAATAACACATAAGTGCTTATAACTTTTGATAGGGTTGCCAGATCTGCAATCTATTGAACTCGTTGGAAAGGTCTTTCGATTACCTATCCAACGATCAGTCGCATGATAGATCCGGACAACGTTTTCATCAATATATATGAGATCCGGCCTGAAAAAAGTTCATAAATAACAGTTAAGTGCGTATAACTTTTGATAGGGTTGTCAGATCTGCAATCTATTGAACTCGTTGGAAAGGTCTTTCGATTACCTATCCAACGACAAGTCGCATGGTAGATCCGGGCAACGTTTTCATCAAAATATATGAGATGAGGTTCATAAATAACACTTAAATGCTTATAACTTTTGATAGGGTTGTCAGATCTTCAATGTCTTGAACGCGTTGGAAAGGTCTTTTGATTACCTATCCAACGATAGGTCGCATGAGGGATCCGGACAACGTTTTTATCAAAATATCTGAGATCCGGCGTCCAAAAAGTGCACAAATAACACTTAAGTGCTTATAACTTTTGATAGGGTTGTCAGATCTTAGATGTTTTTGACGCGTTGGAAAGGTCTCTTTATTACCTTTCTAAAAATGTATAGCATGGCGGGTTTTCTTACAAAAACCACCCTTTTTACAATCTTCCGGACTTTTGTCAAAATCGTTTTTTTAGCATAACTTTTGAAGTACTTAACTAAACTTTATAATTTTCAATAGCGACTTATGGGACCCCAAGACGGATCGAATGAGACCAAAACGGTCAGAATCGGTTCAGCCAGCGCCGAGATAATCGAGTGCATATTTTTTGGTGCACAGACCCACATCCCTACACACACACACACACACAGACATTTGCTCAGAATTTGATTCTGAGTCGATATGTATACGTGAAGGTGGGTCTAGGAGGTCAAATTAAGAAGTTCGTTTTTCGAGTGATTTTATAGCCTTTCCTCAGTAAAGTGAGGAAGGCAAAAAAGATTTTTTCAAAAATGTCACTTTTTGAGGCATTTCGGCCACCAATGCGTTTACCAAAAACATCACTGGCGTATAGGCCAGATCCTTGCGCATCTTTTGGTATATATAACATTGAAGTTTGGAGCATCCTGGAGCTCGGTACAGACCTTCAAAGTATGGATTTTTTTTTCGAAAAATCGGTCCCAGCAAAATCAAATGGCGTCTCGGGCGTCGCGAGGTGCGACGCATATCTTTTTTGCCGGGGCCGATTTTTCGAAAAAATGCCAAACTTTGAAGGTCTGTACCGAGCTCCAGGATGCTTCAAACTTCAATGTTATATATACCAAAAGATGCGCAAGGATCTAGCCTACACGCCAATGATGTTTTTGGTAAACGCATTGGTGGCCAATATGCCTCAAAAAGTGACATTTTTGAAAAAATCTTTTTTTATGGGTTAAATCCCATTTAAAATTGAAGGGCGGAGCGCCAGCTCCTGTTACGTCCAATCAAGCTCATATTTGGGATTTAGGCTCAGTATGCCCACCTGAACAAACCCCTGAATGCCCGCCAAAAAGTCATTTTTGTTACACTCTAGTGCACAATCATTTTGATTATAAATTGGTCTATGTCACAAGTGTGCATCGCGATATCCGGGAAACGGAAGCGAGTTTCCAAAATCGGGTTAAAGCATCTAGTGTTTGTTAAGTATAGAGCAGTTCTCTAGGATTTCGGTCATTCGATTTTTTTTGTATTTTTTAATCCGACTGAAACTTTTTTGGTGCCTTCGGTATGCCCAAAGAAGCCATTTTGCATCATTAGTTTGTCCATATAATTTTCCATACAAATTCGGCAGCTGTCCATACAAAAATGATGTATGAAAATTCAAAAATCTGTATCTTTTGAAGGAATTTTTTGATCGATTTGGTGTCTTCGGCAAAGTTGTAGGTATGGATACGGACTACACTGGAAAAAAATAATACACGGTAAAAAAAATTTGGTGATTTTTTTATTTAACTTTTTATCACTAAAACTTGATTTACAAAAAAACACTATTTTTAATTTTTTTTATTTTTTGATATGTTTTAGAAGGCATAAAATGCCAACTTTTCAGAAATTTCCAGGTTGTGCAAAAAATCACTGACCGAGTTATGAATTTTTTAATCAATACTGATTTTTTCAAAAAATCGAAATTTTGGTCGTAAAAATTTTTTAACTTCATTTTTCGATGTAAAATCAAATTTGCAATCAAAAAGTACTTTACTGAAATTTTGATAAAGTGCACCGTTTTCAAGTTATAGCCATATTTAAGTGACTTTTTTGAAAATAGTCGCAGTTTTTCATTTTTTTAAATTAGTGCACATGTTTGCCCAGTTTTGAAAAAAATATTTTTGAAAAGCTGAGAAAATTCTCTATATTTTGCTTATTTGGACTTTGTTGATACGACCTTTAGTTGCTGAGATATTGCAATGCAAAGGTTTAAAAACAGGAAAATTGATGTTTTCTAAGTTTCACCCAAACAACCCACCATTTTCTATCGTCAATATCTCAGCAACTAATGGTCCGATTTTCAATGTTAATATATGAAACATTTGTGAAATTTTCCGATCTCTTCGAAAAAAATATTTTTGGAATTTTCAAATCAAGACTAACATTTCACAAAGGCCAAACATTCAATATTACGCCCTTTTAAAATGTTTGTCTTGATTTGAAAATTCCAAAAATATTTTTTTCGAAAAGATCGGAAAATTTCACAATTGTTTCATATATTAACATTGAAAATCGGACCATTAGTTGCTGAGATATTGACGATAGAAAATGGTGGGTTGTTTGGGTGAAACTTAGAAAACATCAATTTTCCTGTTTTTAAACCTTTGCATTGCAATATCTCAGCAACTAAAGGTCGAATCAACATAGTCCGAATAAGCAAAATATAGAGAATTTTCTCAGCTTTTCAAAAATATTTTTTTCAAAACTGGGCAAACATGTGCACTAATTTAAAAAAATGAAAAACTGCGACTATTTTCAAAAAAGTCACTTAAATATGGCTATAACTTGAAAACGGTGCACTTTATCAAAATTTTAGTAAAGTACTTTTTGATTGCAAATTTGATTTTACATCGAAAAATGAAGTTGAAAAATTTTTACGACCAAAATTTCGATTTTTTGAAAAAATCAGTATTGATTAAAAAATTCATAACTCGGTCAGTGATTTTTTGCACAACCTGGAAATTTCTGAAAAGTTGGCATTTTATGTCTTCTAAAACATATCAAAAAATAAAAAAAATTAAAAATAGTGTTTTTTTGTAAATCAAGTTTTAGTGATAAAAAGTTAAATAAAAAAATCACCAAATTTTTTTTTACCGTGTATTATTTTTTCCAGTGTAGTCCGTATCCATACCTACAACTTTGCCGAAGACACCAAATCGATCAAAAAATTCCTTCAAAAGATACAGATTTTTGAATTTTCATACATCATTTTTGTATGGACAGCTGCCGAATTTGTATGGAAAATTATATGGACAAACTAATGATGCAAAATGGCTTCTTTGGGCATACCGAAGGCACCAAAAAAGTTTCAGCCGGATTAAAAAATACAAAAATTAAAATTGAAGAAAAAAGACCGATTTCGTAGAGAATTGCTCTATAGCAAAACGTCATCATTAACTCATTTTCGACCAAAATGGTCTATGTCACAAGATAGCACACAGCTGACGATATTTTACTTTTTTGAACTTTGTTGATACGAACCTAAGTTGCTGATTGCCATGCAAAGATTTAAAAACAGGAAAATTGATGTTTTCCAAGTCTCATTTAGTTGATTTTTTTTTGAAAATATTGTATTCTGAAAGTTCAAAAAAATTCACGAATGTTTCAAATTTCAACTTTGAAAATCAGATTATTAGTTGCAGAGATATCGACACATGGACACTAATTAAAAAAACAATTTCACTAAAGTACTTTTTGATTGTAAATTCCACTTTACATCGAAAAATGATGTTGAACAATTTTTGCGACCAATATTTGGATATTTGAACAAATCTGTATTGAATAAAAAATTCATAACACGGTCATGATTTTTTGCACATTGTGGAAAAATTTTGGGCCTCGTGGCACGGTGGTTAGCGGCTTCGGCTACCGATCCCTAAGTTGCTGTGGGGCGCGGGTTCGATTCCCGCCTTATCCTCCTGGCCTTCTATCGGTTGGGGAAGTAAAACGTCGGTCCATTTGCGTAAAAGAGGTTTTGGGTGACTTACCACACATAACCTTCGGACGCCTAGAAATGAGCAGAAACTTGGATTGCTTTACTTACTTGGTGGCCCACACAGTAAAGCCCCTTCAAAAGCCACCATCTAAAAGTATCTGTATCTTTAAAGGGTCACTTCCTAGCATGTTGGTATGTTCTACAAAGTTGTTCCCCAGTTCAAAACCTATCTCCTACTATAAAAATCAAGTCATTTCATCGATTTATAAAAAAAATCCTAATACAATGTAAAAAAAGATAGTTCCCCATGGATAATAAATCAAAATCCCATATAAATTTCAAATTAAAACTGGAGCTCCTAGACCTTACCAAATGGGCTCAAATTTTCAGGAGTGCTTCTGGGGACATAAAAGAACGGAATTCCGGTTGATGCAAGACAAAATAACAACTTTTGTCTTTTTCATAGAAACGTGAACCACGCTATTATCCATACAAACAACATTGCCAAAGACACTAAATTGATAAAAAAAAATCCTTCAAAAGATTTTTTTAATTTTCATAAATCATTTTTGTAAGAACAGCTGCCAAGTGTGGTTGGAAAAGTTATATGGGCAAACTTTCGAAAAATGTTAATGGGCAGTAATGGAATATTTACAGCTTCAAGAAAAACTGAAGTGACTATGAACAGTAGGCATTCCTAAATATAATAAAAAATGCCACAATTTTTTTAAACCAAAATAGATTTTTGGTGCCTTTAAGAAACTATTGTCGCTGACTGGATTGTCCAAACCATGCTGTAAATAAATAAAGCAATTATTAAAATTGCTTCTCAGAACCGTTTGCTCAGCTCAGCTTTGTATCTAGTGATTAAAAGAACCCCAGCACAATTTCTTTCCGTTTCCGAACACCTACAAAATTGTACTGACGATTACCATTGATTGCTTTTCCGGTGAATTCCTATTACATCAAATGGCCTCTCTTGTCTATGTCGTTCCGCCCTTCTGTTCCCTCCCAAAGGGGTTTACCGTGAGATTCGGGCCCGCTCGCAAGCAACAGTTGGTCCGCGATGATTTCGATGAATATTGCAAAACCGCCCATCTGGGCCCTACCACCTACGCGCACTAATGACTTTTCCAATTTTGGCGCTTCTCAACGGGGATTTTCGCTCGTTTCTTCCACCAATAATCGCAATTAGTGAAAAACATCTGCTCGAATCGTTTTCCAGCGAATATTATCGATATAATTCGTCGTTTTGTTGAGCAATTTCGGTGAAAATGGACCTGCCCCTCCCTCCGATCCTCTTCTCGTTCCGTTTATGGTCCAGCGGGAAGCTGCCGGCGGTGGAGCGCCAGATACAGCAGATAGAACACAATCGTTATGCAGATGATGCTTCCGCCGATCCGGAGGGACATCTGCAGGGTGGCTTTGGGATTTTCCTTCACCGGCTGGGTTGTGGGTGTCTGCGGGTTGAAGATCGGGCCAGGAATCGGCTCGGGGTGACGACGTGGGAGGGCTGGGTTTGGGCTGTGGTGTTTTATCATTTTTAAGGTGTTGATAACAACGATGACAACTGAACTGAATAGTTGTCATTAAGTAAATCGCTTACTGAGATTAATCTTGCAATACAGTAGTTGAACATTAGTAAATTGTATTTATTGCTTTAAGAGGCAGTATTTGTAGATTCTGCTCGGTTTGTTCTAGAGGTCGTATCGAGGTGCTCCGATTTGGATGAAACTTTCAGGGTTTGTTTGTCTATACATGAGATGAACTCATGCCAAATATGAGCCCTCTACGACAAAGGGAAGTGGGGTAAAACGGGCATTGAAGTTTGAGGTCCAAAAAACATGAAAAATCTTAAAATTGCTCGCATTTCCGTAAAACTTCATCAATTCCAACTCTCTTAGATGCATTCGAATGGTCTTTTGAAGCCCTTCAAAATGTGCTATAGACATCCAGGATTGGTTTGACTTTTTCTCATAGCTTTTGCAAATTACTGTTAAAAATGGATTTTTTTAAAACCTTAATAACTTTTCCCAACAGCCTCCAACATCCATACTCCCATAGGTCAAAAGTTAGGGAATTTCATGGACTATAAGCCTACGGTACTAACTTTTTGGCCAATCGCAGTTTTTCTCATAGTTTTTCGATTTTTCTAGATCAAACATTTTACAACGGTGATTTTTGCCCTGTAGACCGAGAAGACGGCACTTTTTGGTCTCAATTTTGTTATATTCGGAATCCTCGGACAATTTCACGTTAGTTAGAAGTATTGGTGTTGTAATATTTCTTTAAAAAATAATTAAATAAAACATTTTTGAAAAAAGAAAAAGATCTTATTAACCCTATGACCAATACGTCAAATGCTGTATCAAGTAGGCGAAAACATGTTTTACCCCCAATCCAACAAATTGTCAAAACATATTTTAATTCATTTTAAACGGCAATTTTTCCAATCAAATTTACAACTCCAATACTTATAACTTACGTGAAATTGTCCGAGGATTCCGAATATGACAAAATTGAGACCAAAAAATGCCGCTATGGCGGCCCACAGGGCAAAAACTAACGTTGTAAAATGTTTGTTCTAGAAAAATCGTCAAACTATGAGAAAAACTGCGATTGGCCAAAAAGTTAGTACCGTAGGCTTATAGTCCATGAAATTCCCTAACTTTTGACCTATGGGAGTATGGGTGTTGGAGGCTGCTGGGAAAAGTTATTAAGGTTTTAAAAAAATCCATTTTTAATAGTAATTTGCAAAAGCTATGAGAAAAAGTCAAACCAATCCTGGATGTCTATAGCACATTTTGAAGGGCTTCGAAAGACCATTCGAATGCATCTAAGAGAGTTGGAATTGATGAAGTTTTACGGAAATGCGAGCAATTTTAAGATTTTTCATGTTTTTTGGACCTCAAACTTCAATGCTCGTTTTACCCCACTTCCCTTTGTCGTAGAGGGCTCATATTTGGCATGAGTTCATCTCATGTATAGACAAACAAACACTGAAAGTTTCATCCAAATCGGAGCACCTCGATACGACCTGTTTCACATCGGTGAAAAACTCGCTCTTAAGTCTTCTTCTTCTTTCCCGAACAAGTCAGCCTCCAAAGTCAACGCGACAACGAGTCTGACCAAAACCGCCACCAACTCCCATCGAATGCCAACAAGAAGCTCACACCGAAGCTTTTCCTCGCCCCAACAACACCGATAAAGTCAACGCTGGAAGCCATTGGTAAACACAATCTTCCGTGCAAACAAGCGAATGCTTTTTTTCCCCTGATAGTCGTCACCATTTTTCAACGTCGTCGTGTCTTCCTGCGTGGGGTGGGTGTGAGTGGGTGGGTGGCGCAAACAACGTTCTTGACAGCTTCTTGCCGCATTGTTAAGCTTTGCGTTAATACCTCTCCGCCAGTCACCACACCCAAACCACTATCCACTTTGTTAAAAAGGGTTTGTGGAGATTGGTTCTAATAGTTTGACGGTGTCGTGCTATCTTGTTGCACGTCGCTTTTCGATGTTCCGAGAAAAACGCTTTTTACTGTTTGACCTTAAATAAAAAATAAATAGAGCACGCCATGTGAATAATAACAAACAAGTTTTGTTTGGTTGACCATTTTGTGCATTGTCCCAAAAATTGGTTGAATTTAGTTGCCAGAGTCCCGAGTTATAATTACAATTGTTTGTCTGACTTGTACGTGCGTCAAAAGCGTTTTGTCCTGAAATCCCATTGACCAGTTGTCGCACTTACATCAATTTTCAGGCTGTGTCAAAATAGCACGACAAGATTGAAACTTCTTTCACATGAAAAGTGACAAAAATGAATGGAGTTTTTTCGATTTTTATTGAATACCTCAGGATTGAAATCAAATTTTGGGCATCTGTGAAGGTCAAAAGGTGAGGCATTGTGAGCTGCACAAAATGGCGATCTTAACTCAATTTGGCCCAAAATGCACGTGCGACAAGATAGCACGTCAGCGACACGTTGTTCACCCACTGGTGGTTGATCATTCTTTGGAAGATCTGGTAAAATACATTAAGATGAGCAATTCTCTACGAAATCGGTATTTTTTCTTAAATTTTAATTTTTGTATTTTTTAATCCGACTTAAACTTTTTTCGTGCCATCGGTATGCCCAAAGAAGCCATTTTGCATCATTAGTTTGTCCATATAATTTTCCATACAAATTTGGTAGCTGTCCATACAAAAATGATATGTGAAAATTCAAAAATCTGTATCTTTTGAAGGAATTTTTTGATCGATTTGGTGTCTTTGTTGTAGGTTGTAGGTGCAAAGTTGTAGGTATGGATATGGACTACACTGAAAAAAAATGATACACGGTAAAAAAAATTTGGTGATTTTTAATTTAACTTTTTGTCACTAAAACTTGATTTGCAAAAAAACACTATTTTTATTTTTATTTTTTTAGAGGACATAAAATGCCAACTTTTCAGAAATTTCCAGGTTGTGCAAAAAATCATTGACCGAGTTATGATATTTTGAAAAAAAAAAGAGAAAATTCTTTATATTTTGCATTATTGAACTTTGCTGATACGACCATTAGTTGCTGAGATATTGCCATGCAAAGGTTTAAAAACAGGAAAATTGATGTTTTCTAAGTCCCACCCAAACAACACACCATTTTCAAATGTCGATATCTCAGCAACTAATGATCCGATTTTTAATGTTAAATATAAAACATTCGTGAAATTTTTCGATCTTTTCGAAAAAAATTATTTAAAATTTTTTAAACCAAGACTAACATTTCAAAAGGGCCAAACATTCAATATTACTCCTTTTTAAAATGTTAGTCTTGGTTTGAAAATTTTGAAAATATATTTTTCAAAAAGATCGGAAAATATCACGGATGTTTCATATTTTAACACTGAAAATCGGACCATTAGTTGCTGAGATATTTAAAAAAATGAAAAACTTCGACTATTTTCAAAAAAAGTCACTTAAATATGGATTTAACTTGAAAACGGTGCACTTTATCAACATTTAACTGATGTACTTTTTGATTGCAAATTTGATTTTACATCGAAAAATAAAAATGAAAAATTGTTGCGACCAATTTTTCGATTTTTTGAAAAAATCAGTATTGATTCATAAATTCATAACTCGCTAAAAGATTTTTTGCACAACCTGGAAATTTCTGAAAAGTTGGCATTTGATGTCCTCTAAAACATATCAAAAAATAAAAAGAAATAAAAATAATGTTTTTTTGCAAATCAAGTTTTAGTGACAAAAAGTCAAATGAAAAATCACCAAATTTTTTTTACCGTGTATCATTTTTTTCAGTGTAGTCAATATCCATACCTACAACTTTGCCGAAGACACCAAATCGATCAAAAAATTTCTCCAAAAGATACAGATTTTTGAATTTTCATACATCATTTTTGTATGGCCAGCTGCCAAATTTGTATGGAAAATTATATGGACAAACTAATGATGCAAAATGGCTTCTTTGGGCATACCGAAGGCACCAAAAAAGTTTCAGCCGGATTAAAAAATACAAAAAAATATCGAATGACCGAAATCTGAGAGAACTGCTCAGATGTGGAGTGAAATTGATGCGGATTTCCTAAGGAATTTACTGTATAAATTTCAAATTAAGTAATAACCCCTTTAGAGTTTTTTTACGAACTGAACTGATAAGCTTTCTTCTATCATAAACAGTCATGCAAAACAATCATAGAATAATATTGAAAACCATTGGACCATTCGGAACCGGTTCCATCGATTTCCGGTGGCCACATCCGGAACCGCAGTTGGAAACAGCATAAATTAGTCTTGCGACGTATCAAACTTTTTGATCTTGGATGGGGAAATGAGTTATACACTCCTCTTTAAAAACATAAAGTTTGATATGTCGCAAGAGTGGTTTTAGGAATTAGCCAAATATGATCATCGGATGTGGCCACCGGAGAACCGCCCAAGTAACATTTTTTCCAGGAGTTCTACAAGAGCTCTTCAAGATAGCTACAGCATAGCAGTTTGGACCGCGGTAGGATAAAATTCTCTTCAAAACTTTTTCAGGAGTTTGAAAGAGTACTTGAAGAGAGTTTTATCCTACCGCGGTCCAAACTGCTATGCTGTAGCTATCTTGAAGAGCTCTTGTAGAACTCCTGGAAAAAAAATGTTATTTGGGCGGTCAAGGAGGCAAAAATACATTTTAAAATGACTCTCCATCCAAAATCAAGAAGTGGGGATGAGAATGGGGAATGGGAAAATTTTGACCAATTTTGTCAAGGATCGGATGCCCCCCCCCCCCCCCCCTCGACTTTGATCAGAGTCGAGAGACATAAACTTAAAAAAATATTTGCAATGGCCTTATTGGTATATCAATAACATAAAGAATCCAAAAGTTTGAGCGAAAATGTTGTGCATAATTAAATATTTTCTCATTTTTTTTATCGCTAGAGCTTTCAAACATTTTGATTATTTGCTTACTTAGATATTTTGTGTGGTCATCTTTTCTAGAGTTTTTTAGAGGGTCCTATAAACTATTGTCTTTCATTTGTTCATAGGATCCTTTCCCAAAAATTTCTAGATTTCTTCAAGTATTAAAACAAAATTTGTAAGTTAACAACGAATGTTTGCTGTTTATATTCAGCATTTGAAAGTATGTTATATTTAATTGGAACCAACCAATAAAATTTAAATTTTAAAATCAGCTGATAATGAATACATATTTGAATCAATTTTTTATCAGCGCAAATAATATCTTACTAATACTAAATTCAGTTATCTGGAAGTTTTTTTCTTTGTTATCGAATTTCTTGTAATATTTTTTGATAAAAAATGAGTTATTTTTCAAAAAAAGTATGTTATTATTGTGTGTTATTATAACAGCAAATCTGGATTTTTAATCAACATGTTCTGACCTCCTGACAATAACAAAACTCCATTTTTTCCAGTTATTTCCACCTGCTCGAGTAAACAATTGTCTAAAAACCCGTCGAAAAAAAAATGCTTCCAAATATTGTGCACGAAACTTGTGTTGCCTACTCCAGTACATGTTTTAAGAATAACACAATCTTGTCAAACCTTAACCTGAAATCCTATCAATGTAATCCCAGTTTACGGTTTGTCGGTTTATACCAAATTTTTCAAACATTTGCAAACAAAAAAATAACCTGGTTGGAAAACATTCAGCTTCCCATGCAATGTTTTAAAGATTTGTTGAAAATATGCTGAGAAACATCCGCTTTTGAGAACATCAATTCACCAAAGTGACTGACATGCATGCTTATGCTGGTAAATTATGCAAATAAGAAAACTGTTTCTTTCACTAAAATTTATTCATATACTTTCATAACACTGCAATTTGCTTGGTCAAAAAAGTTAAAAAAATATAAATGAAAGGCCATGGTACCATACCAGCACAGTTGTTTGCAATTATAGTTTTCAAAATATCTAAGTAGGTACCTAATAGGACGTTGCAAATATTTTCTCAAGTTTATGTCCCTCGACTCTGGTCAAAGCCGGGGCGACATAAACTTTGAAAAATATTTGCACCGGCCTAAACGAAAAATTAAATTTGTAAAAAAGTTCATTTTTTATTTTTATTTTTTGCAAATATTCTCAATAGCTTGCTTATCATGACTTTCATCGCAGAAATATGCATTTTAAACTGTTTTCAGTGGATAAGACTTATATTTCCATTAAAACATTGAAAGTTTTGTGAAAAAAATTTGTTTTTTTTTCTGCCACCCGAGCATGGGTAAATAACAAGGGAAATGCGTAATAATACCTTTCTCTGGTATCAAAACCAAATTTTGGTATTTCTAGTCCCTTTAAAATTTGTCTTAAGGATTATGCAAGAGCAAAATGTGGTATGATACCAATTTAAGCTATTGTTTTGATATTGCAAAATTGCCAGTGTTGGTATTATCGCGCTCTCGTGAGAAAATTTTCTCTCTCTCGAGTTCTCGCCGCGAGTCTCGAGTTGCCGAGAGAAACTCACCGATTGCCCGTGCTCTCCTCCGCTCGCGAACGGGCTTTCTCGCGAGCCAGAATTGCCCGTTCGCGAGAAGTTGAACATGTTAGAAACGAACAAAAAACAACACAGCGATTGAAGTTACACCTGAGCCTGATGAACAAATTGCTAGCTTGAGACGAACGGCTAGCACGAGGCGCTCGCGGCGAGAGCGAGAACGCGAACGAAAATGCGAGCGCGAGCGAGAAGAGAAATGTACTACAAGTTCTCTCCCTCGTTCGCGAGCGAGAAATGCTTTCCTTCTTCTCGCTCGAATTCCAACAATGAAAATTGCAGAATGTGTCAATGGTCGAACACCACATTTTGGTATTATTTTGGTATAACGGCAATTTATCAAATTTCTCTGAAACTATGGGAAAATTTTGACCAATCTTGACAAAATAATTTATTTTTCGCTAGCGAATGCTTTTATTGAAAACCGGAAATTTCAAACCTGATTTCAAACATTTTTATATTCCCCCTAAAAAATGACTTGAAATTGTGGAAAATTCCTCTGGAACTATGGAAATTTTTTTTATAAATTTTGATGATATAATTAATTTTGCGCGAAAATGACTTACCCTCTTAAATATTTTTTTTAAATCGTTAAAATTTCTCTAAGGCAGGATAACCAAATACTTTTAAAAACGAGTCAATCGACGAATTATTGAATTTTGGTGAATTTCAATCCAGTTTCATTTTATAACACTTATTTTTCAATCTTGTTATTTTTCAGAATTTTCAAGAACTTCAAGCACAGGCCATTCATCAATGACAAATGCATTCGATGTTAGTGAATATCACTAAGAACAATATGGAATCATCAGGTGAGTAGATTTGGCTGTTGCATATGGATCATTTCCGTTTTTTCACTAACTGCAACTGCTGCACTGAAAATGGTTTGAAAATACCAAATTTTGGTATTACTTGTGCAAATACCAACGACCAAAATGTGCCCTTGGTTGCCCAGTAATAGATGGTAGAATACCATGAAACATGCCAAAATCATGGATGTGGAAGACCACAGGAATACCAAAATATGATTTTCCAAGGTCGCGGCAATACCTAAAAATAAAACCATGCCAATACCAAGTTTTGGTATTCAGGCAATGTTCGAAAATCGAGAAAAACCTCAACTTGGTATTGAAATGGTTTTATTTTGTGGTATTATTTTACCCTTGGAATAACATGGTTTGCTATTGTTGTGCCCTTCCACATACAAGACTTTGGTATGATTTTATGGTATTTTACCATCTACTGGGCAACCAAGGGCACATTTTGGTCCCTGTTATTTGCCCAATATTTGGTATTCCCATTTTATTTACCCCTGCTCGGGCAATTCTATTGTAAGAATATCCAACCAATCAAAATTAACTATAAAGTTAACCACAGTTGAAAGGAACACTTATAAAATAAATTCATTGAATTATTCAAATTATCAAATTCTATATCCCGAGCAGACGGAAATAACTTGGGAATAACAGTTTTTGATATTTGAAAATACTAGGCCAAAAACATTTTACGTTATTTATAACAAGATTTGTTATTCGTCATTATGAATTTTTTGTTATTGGAATGTTATTGTAATAACAGACTATAAACATTTTTAGTTATTCTTCGAACAAATCTTTGTTATTAATTTTTGTTATTTTAACAACTAATCCGATCATCCCAATAACAGTTGGAGTTATTCTTCCATAACAAAAAATGTTATTCCCAAGTTTTTTTGGCTTTCAACCAATACCAGACCAATAACAAATTTTGTTATGATAACATAAACCGTTATTAAACCATTATGCAGAAATAGATTTTTCAGGAAGGTTCCATAACACTTTTTGTTATTTTAACAGAATTTGTTATTGAAATGGCATGAATTTTGTTATTACCGTCTGCCCGGGATTCCAATAACCTTAGATAAAAGTCAAACAAGTCTGATACATTTTTTTCACTCCTCATCAAGATCTGAAGCATTTGTTAAAAATTCCAATTTATTTGAAAGGTGACACGGCAAAAAAAATTCTCCTTCAAAACATACCTTTCACCTCGCGGATGAAAATCTGCTACCCGAGCAGACGGAAATAACGTAGGAATAACATTTTTTGTTATTTGAAAATACTAGGCCAATAACATTTTATGGTATTTATAACAATATTTGTTATTCGCCGTTATGATTTTTTTGTTATTGGATTGTTATTGTAATAACAGACTAATAACATTTTGCGTTATTCTTCGAACAAATCTTTGTTATTCTTTTTTGTTATTTTAACAACTAATCCGATCATCCCAATAACAATTGGAGTTATTCTTCCAGAACATAAAATGTTATTCCCAAGTTGTTTTGACTTTCAACCAATATCAGACCAATAACAAATTTTATTATGATAACATAAACTGTTATTGAACTCTTATGCAAAAATGGATTTTGCAAGAATTTTCCATAACACTTTCTGTTATTTTAACAGTATTTGTTATTGAAATGGTATGAATTTAGTTATTACCGTCTGTTCGGGTAATCCATTAGCCAGGATTACGATTATTTTTTTCCCTTTCAGCAGCGGTGTAATCTGCAGAGCCTCTCGATCCCATCGCCCAACCTGGCCGGTCACCGGTCACTTTGTTTCGTCATCCAGGGTTCTTTTTTGCCATGCACGGGTCACTGACTTTTGCCCAAAACGAATTATTCAAATTAGGTTTTCGGGCTGCGTCAATCAAGCTTTTGTGCATCGCCATCACACCATCGTCGTCATCATCGCTGAATCTGGGAGTGGTGGGGGGTGGGTATTTGATATGTTTTTTGAGGCAACTCTTAATCTGGATTTTGTCCGCTGCTGACCGGAAATTGATTCCTGGTCCAGTGATCCGTTGGCGTTTGGGGGAGATTGGATTTGAAAAAAAAGAGAGATCAAATGGATTAGTTTGTTGAATGGGAAATGCGATGAGTTAATATCGTCTGATACAAGTTCAATTATAAAAGTGATTTTTTCCTACTTTGAACATTTAACATAAACATCATAAGTTAAATTAAAGTCAACGAAATTTAGATTATATGCAAACCCGTTATCATTTAAATTCACCCAGATTACCAATAAACTACAACGTTGATGTTGCAAAAATTCACGCAAAGAGTGTGACCCCATTTGCACTTTCGATCCATTGAGCAAACATTGCCAATCGCGGCTAAATTCGTATGAAAATATTTTCCACGCACCCGAACAGACGGTAATAACAAAATTCATGCCATTTCCATAACAAATACTGTTAAAATAACATAAATTGTTATGGAATCTTCTTGAAAATAATTTTTTGTTTTGTATAAAGGTTTAATAACAATTTATATTATCATAACAAAAACTGTTGTTGGTCTGATATTGGTTGAAGGCCAAAACAACTTTGGAATAGCATTTTTTGTTATGGAATACCTCCAAGAGTTATTGGGATGGTCGTATTAGTTGTTAAAATAACAAAAAATAATAACAAAGGTTTGTTCGAAGAATTACTAGAAAATGTTATAAGTCTGTTATTACAACAACAATATCCAATAATAAAAACTTCATAACGACGTATAACAAATCTTGTTATAAATAACATAAAATGTTATTCGCTAAGTATTTTTAAGTATCAAAAAATGTTATTCTCATGATATTTCCGTCTGCTCGGGAGTCCTCGCTCAGCTCGTACGATAATCGAAATTCCACTTCTCAAAGGAGGAAAAACCGATCAGAACCACGACAACGCAGTGGTGGTTGCTCAAAATCTGAGTGAAAAATCATTAGCAACGGTAATGAAGCTTTATCATCAGTAGGAAATAATCGTAAAAGTTTATGTACTTACTCTTCGGTGGGGGGAAGGAAAGAAAAAGGAGAACGATTTCTTTGGCGTGTTTTCTACTTTCATGCTCATCGCGATTCAAGGACCTTCACTGCAGGGAGGATACGAATCAAATAGCATTATCTCGTGTTTTAAGCGTGGCTTTCTTGAGTAAATTCAATGTTTAAAAAATATTTAAAAAAAAATCAATTCTCACGCTGCAATTGTTATGCAACTGGGCTCTATTTGATCTTAATCGCTTTTTAAGACGTGCCCGGTTTCCGGACGGACCAGCCCCATCCCAGGACATTGGAGAGAGTCCGGGGCAGAACCCCGGCTGGATGCATCAATTTGCATCAAGCCAGCAATAAACGGTGCTGCTGCTGCTGCTGCTGATGTGTCGTAAAGTAATTAGTCCAGAACGGGATCACCCCTTTGGAGCATGGTGATTGCTGATGACCGTTTTGCAGCTCATTCAGATTCCATTAAGGATGGGGTGTAATTGGGTCGTTGCCCAAGGGGGCGAAGAAAGAGGGGGGGGGGGGGAGTGGAGGGATGGGGAGGACGAGGGCTAGCTTAGCAAAGCTCTGTGTGTTAATTACCGATTCAGCCCATAAGCACTTAATGGGTCGCTCTAAGACTGCTGACTTATTGAAATGGTTTGATGTTCTGGGTGGTAATTGAGCGTATTTTCTTGGTTTTGCGCTGTTGGTAAAGGGAAGTGAAAAAAATTATATTTTCAATTTACTGTATGAGTTCGGCTAATTGAATTAAATATGAATGCTTACTTCCATAATTTAACAATCATTTAATCATCTTTTCTTAACACAATTTGCATCATAAAGTATTTTAGGTTTTGTGGTTGTTGGTATATAAAAAAGACAACCACTCACATTTTAAGATTTAATTGTACATAGAACTGTTGATTTTTAACATAAACTTTGAAAAATATGTAATAACGTATTCGTTGAAGTTTGAAAATACTGTACTTTTTTGGTAACTGGGCTGAGAACGTAGCCCAGTCCCCGAATGTTGCTCGCTGACTGGGCTGAACGAAAAATTACTGGGGGACCACCGACGCATAATATTTTCCTGATGAAATATGTGAATAAAGGTTACTCAAATTTATTTACAATGCTTACTTTTCATATTTCTTTATTTGTGATTAGGAATTAAATAAAAGTTTTTTTTTTGTATTTATTTAACATGACTATTGCATCCATTAACCCTCTACAACCCAATCCCGTTTTTATTTGGGCTTCGATTTGTAAAATCGCCAAATATAGATTTTTCAACCAATTTTTGATCTTTCAAACGCATTGGAAAGAAGAACTCTTAAAATTTTAGAATATTTATGGGTTGGAAGTTTGACTTGTGTTATGTGACTTTGCCAATGTTTTTTTAAAAATGTAGGGAAGGGGAAAGTGGGGCAAGTGAAACAAGCTAAGGAAATGCTCCTTATATTTTTTTTTATAATCATCTTATTCCAGGTATTGACTAAGACTTTGACAGAACAAGTTTTCAAAAAATCCTGTTTTTTCATGTAAAAAATTGATTTTAAATTTTTTGATTTTCCGTACGTTCTACTCAACTAGTGGGGCAAGACGAAGAAACCGTTGGGGCAATTAGGTTAGTTTTTTTTTTTAGTATTTGCTATAAAACAGATTAATTTACAAAAATTCTTATATTTTTAATTTTTTCAAGTTGCATGCGCTGCGTTGCCATTTTTATTTTTTAAAGAGATCACTAAATGATAACTTGTTAATCAGCTCTTACCCAAGTATGTAATATCATCATAACTCAAAAAAAACGCAATATTGGTTTTGTAGTCAGAAATATTTAATTGATTTTTGACTGCATCCTTTTGCCAATATTTATGTACCCTTTAAACTTAAATTTGACCAAAATTAATCCAGTTCTTTCTGAAAAAAGGACACACACAGGCATCTTATACCCCGATAGTGAATGGCTTGGTGGTTTTAAGTAAATCAATGTTCAGGAAAAAAGTTACGAGGTACATCCAAAAATATAAATAATAATAACTTTTTATAAAAATCGAAAACAAAAAAATCACTGACAGGATAACTCTTCCAACGATTATAACAATCTATTACTTGGAACTCAACATGCGCATTTTGTTTATGACTTTGTACAAAAAATTAAAAGTGTCTGAGAATGTTGATCCTAAGGCAAACTGTTTTGATATTGTTGCAAATTATCGCTGAACAAATCTCAAGATTTCAGGATAGGACAGGATTTCAAAATAAAAAAATATCTGTGACCTAGAAAATATTAATCCTGTAGATTTTTGTTTTTAATCCAATTCTAAGTTTTTTCATATATTTTAATGGAGGCGCACGAATGGTCGTTTGTTTAAGGTGAAGATGCACGAAGTATCGCGTGCCTCCTTTAAAATATATAAAAAATTGAAAATTCAAATAAATCCAAAATTCCTAAGTGAAATATTTTCTAGGGCACGGATTTTTGAAAAGGACCCCTTAAGCGTCCTTACCACGAAGATTTTTTTAGATACATTGATTTGTAATAAAAAACTTCTTCAGCCTTGGCGTGATGTCCATGTAGATCTTAAAAATTTCAATGGAGCTTTAAAAAATAATTTCGTTTAAAATTGTTATTTAAAAATACAAGGTGACTATGATAGTCACTGTGCTTCTTTGAAAAATGTCAACTTAAAAGTGAGCAAATTGAATTTATAAGTTAAATCAATTATTAAGGCCGAAAGCTGGCCTGTTCATTAAAAAAATAACAATTTTATATTTTAGCTTTAAATCAATTTAATGAAAATTTGAGGTTAAGTAAATCAATCAAAATTTACTTACCAAACTGTTCTCCTGAAAATCCCTTCAAAATTGGTGTTTTTTTATTTCTGTTTCAATAACGTCTGAAACTTGTAAAACTAGAAAAAATCTGGTTTTCCACTTGAAGAGTTTTTAAATAATTCTATTTATCAATGTTTTCGAAATAATAGTAACCTAACTTTTGAAATATTCAAAAATATGTGGAATCGGAGTCGGAGCCAACCATTTTTTTAAAGCTGGAGTCGGATTCGGAGTCGGAGTTGGAGTCGCTTGAAATGAGACCCGACTCCGCAGCCCTGGTTTCACTATAAGTCATTGGTAGAGACACTACCGATCTAGGAAAAAAAAATGCATTTTGATAAAATGAGCCTTAAAACGAACTCTTAGCCTTATTTTGAACTTTCCAAAAATTATAAGAAAACTAAGGTTTGGAAAAAAACTTCATTCAATCTTATGCCCCGTGGCACTAACGTCGTTTTGGCGGTTATGTGGTAGTAGAATCACCTTATTGTATTGCTAGCAACAATTCCTCTTACTGGAAATAATCAAAATTGTAAAAATTACGGCTTTTGCAATTCTCTCAGATTTCGTTCATCCGATTTATTTTGCATATTTTAATCCGACTGAAACATTTTTGGTGCCTTCGGCTTAAAGAAGCAATTTTTTATAATTTTTTTGTCCTTATAATTTTAAATACAAATTTGGCAGCTGTCCATACAAAAATGATATTTAAAAATTCAAAAATCTGTATCTTTTGAAGGAATTTTTTGTTCGAATTGGTGTTTTGCGCAAAGTTGTAGGTATGGATGAGGACTACACTGAAAAAAATGATACACGGTAAAAATTTTTTGGTGATTTTTAATTTCACTTTTTGTCACTAAAACTTAATTTTCAAAAGGGCGTTATATTGAATGTTTGGCCCTTTTGAAATGTTAGTCTTGATTTGATTTTTTTATAAAATTGTTTTCGAAAAGATCAGAAAATTTCACTAAAGGTATTATTAACAAGCCTTTCAGCCATAAACGCTGGTTCGGCTCGGAGGTTTCATATTTTATCATTGAAAATCGTATCATTAGTTGATGAGATATCGACGATAGAAAATGGTGGGTTGTTCAGGTGAGACTTAGAAAACATCAATTTTCCTGTTTTGCATGGCGATATCTCAGTAACGAAGAGTCGTATCAACAAAGTTAAAAAAGCAAAATATAGAGAAGGTGGGCAAAGATGTGCACTAATTAAAAAAACTGCATCTGTTTTCAGAAAAGTTACTTAAGAATGACTTTAACTTCAAAATGGTGCACTTTATCAATATTTCACTAAAGACTTTTTGATTGCAAATTTTATTTTACATCAAAAAATATAGATGGATTTTGCGATGGATGTTTTGATTGTTATTGATTAAAAAATTCAAAAAAATAAAAATAGTATTTTTTCGCAAATTTAATTTAAGTGACAAAAGTTAAATTACCAATCCAAAACCAAACCAAATAAATTTACCGTGCAATATTTTAATCAGTGCAGTCCTTATCCATACCTACAACTTTGCCGAAGACATCAAATCGATCAATTTTGTTTTTGTATGGACAGCTGCCAAATTTGTATAGAAAATTATATGGACTAACTAATGATGCCATATGGTCTCTTTGGGTATACCGAAGGCACAAAAAAAGTTTCAGCCGGATTTAAAAATAAAAAAATATAAAAAAAAACGATTTCGAAGAGAATTGCTCATAAGTGAAATGAAGTGATGTTCTAGAAAAACCGAAAAAAAAATAAATTTAATGAATAAAGTAGTGATAAGATGTTTAATTTTTTATTTAAAGATAGTTTTCAAAGAACAATTAAATTTTCAAACTTGATTTATTCAAGATAAAATGAATTGTGCTTCATGATATTATTTTTGATCCAAAAAGTCAGGCCTACTGTAATTTTCACACATTATATCCCAGGTTATTGTTATTTTTACTACTTTCCGTGAAATTTCTGTGAAATTTGGTGTTTTGAAATTATGGTTCCCGTTGAAATATCAATTTTGGGTCGTCAAAAATCACTAAAGAATGGAATTCAATACAATCACATAAAAATTAGAATTCAATACAATGTAATTACCGAATTCGGTAAACTTTAACGAATTTTGTCCTGATGAATAGTACGGTAAATCACAGACTACCAAATTCAGTATAATGTTACCGAACTTTGGTACTGAAGTACATCGTTGAACCGATTTTCAGTAATTTTTTATTCATTTTGATAGATTATATTTCCAATAAAACTTTATCGATTTTTCTATTACCGAGTTTGGTAAAGAAATCTTAGTGTGTAGGCTTAATGAATATAATTTGATTTCGAATTATGATCCGTTTGAGGTGTAATGCAATCACATTACAAGTTTTGAAAATATTTTTTGTACCGAATTCTATAGTAGAAAAATCTGAAATGTCTTGATCGGTAAAACATCTGCCTAAATGAACAAAATATTACTGAACACCGTTTATTTCAACCGTATTCGGTAATTTCAGTTCAACGAACTGTTCAGCAGTTGAAAAATCGGTAAACTCTGCCGAATTCGGTAAAAAGTCTAAGTGTGTATGCAACGAAAAGGAAATTTTATACGAATGATCAATTAAAAACAACAAATCAATGCACTGAAGCTTTTCCAGCGAATTTAATTTCCTGTCAGTTTCTTGAATTATTACACGTTACTGTACACAAGATGGCATAATCGGTCCGAATTGCTACAATTGTACGTTCCAAACATTTCACCGCTCCAGACCTCTAGGAGTCGTCTCCAGCGAGTGGCTCCTTTGGGAAGAACATTTTCATCCATTCCCCACTCCAGACATATACACGGTAAAAGGACACCGAACATTCCAACCGATCGAGCAGCAACGAGGAATGATGGTTGTTGCCTAGTAGGAACACAGGAAGTCTGGCGAAGGTACGGTTCCCTATGGACACATGTTCTCGATTGATGTCCACGGGCATTCTAGGGTTGGCTGGCTTCTGGGACAATGCGAGCAACGCTTCCCGAGCAATATGAAACAATTCCTGGCAATAAATTGCGCCTTCGACACAGGAAAGGGCGCAATGTTGCTTCTCATGCGCTGGTAGCTGGCTGGAATTTGTTCGTAGAAAATCTGCTCTTCCGAGGGTAACACAGCTTCGCCTCTTTGATTCCGGAGGTTCGAATAGCTGGAGTGAAGCGTTTGCTTGCCGTTTCGTTTTAGATAGCTTTATATTCAGCCGTTTTATGACGGTTTGATGTGAACAAAAATATTGTATCACCAATATGAGAATGCATCTGCATCTTACTTAGCAAAAAAACCCAAAAAAAGCTTTCGAATTATTTGCCAAACGCCAACAGCCAACCTAATGAGTATGTTCAAATTCCAAGTTTCCCCCTTTCCTAATTGAGCCACTTCCAGTTGATAATTATTCCGGCAATTGTGTACATTGGGTTATGAGTTGTTGAACCATCACACAGAGTCCAGGGCAGCCATCTGGAAATTTCCTAACCATCTCGGTTGCTGTTTGCTTGTGATTCTTTGAAAACGACTCCGACTCTATCCCCCTCCGGGCTGAACCGCACCCAGGTCCTGACCCCGTGTCCCCAAACTACAAAATGTTCATTTGATTTTCTGTTTGACTTTTCTCGCCCCCACTCATTCTCTTCGGCAAAAATTGTCCCCGGTCGCACTGGTTTGTTTGAGTTTGCTCATTCTGGGGAAATTTTCAAAAAAAAAAAGAAAAAGGTGGGAGCTCCCTTTCTTTACGGGTTCGATCCCCCGGGGGCCCAAAGCGGAGACCGGACCGAACAGGACACTTTAGACAACGTCACGGTACAGTGCACGGGCCCCGCAGAGGCCCATCCAGAACAGATGAAGCTGCTGCTGCATTTGTGTGGACAAGAAGTGTGCATTTTGCGCTCTACAAGATACCTGGTGCTGCACTTCCGTTTTGCCCCTGGGGGGAAAGGGCACGGAATATCACGAAGAACTTGTTTGACAAATTCATTTTGTTGAGTTTTAGAAAAGCAATTCTCTACGAAATCGGTCTTTTTTTTAATTTCAATTTTGTTTTGTTTTTTAATCCGGCTGAAACTTTTTTGGTGCCTTCGGTATAGCATTTTAAGTTTTCATACGACCTTTTCAAATGTTAAGCTTTGAAAATCACAAAAGAAATCACTTTTCCCTCCGCATATTTTTTACGACCACGCGCTCCCTTTGTCAATTATGCACTCTGCACTCGAACAGCGACACAAAAGAGACGGAAAATAACACGAAAAAACAGGACTTCACGTCCCCACAGGCACCGCACTACTGATCTGTTATTACATTGGAAATGTTTGAATGTCATTTGATACCCGTATTCAGAAATACTGAAATTGTGAATTTTGAATTTTTTTTCAAAAATACGTATTTTTGTGAAAACATTGGGTATTTAAAAAAAAAAAAGTTGTTCCAAATGTATAAAAAAAAACCCGATCGTTTTATACCCAAAAACTGAAATTTTGGGTTTTTTTTTCGAAAATACGCAGTTTTGTGAAAATTTTGAGTATTTTCAAAAAATGTTGCTGTTACATTCGAAATTAATATAAAAATTGCAATTATTTTAGAATATTTTGAAAAAAAAACTTTGAGTATTTTTTTTCAAAAAAACGTAGTTTTGTGAAATTTTTCAGTATTTTAAAAAAAAATTGTAATTAGGGGAACAGCATCTAATTCCAGCGTGCCTCTAATGTTGGCAGGTCAGAACTTTGACATTCAATTAAAGCTCATTAAAAGCGATTTCAACAGAAGTCGAGTGATAAATAGCTCAATAAGAAGTGAGCAAGCAAGTTTCTATCAAAAGTTTTGCAAAATTAGTTGTTTAAATAGTGAAAATCAGCAAATTGGATGGAGTTAGGAGCGAGTGCTTAACCTGCCAAAGATACGAGAATTTCCCCTACTTTCGAAATGCTTATAAAATATCGCAAAAAATATTTTTTGAGTATTTTTTCGAAAATACGTAGTTTTGTGAAAGTTTTGAGTATTTTCAATAAAATTGTTACAACTTTTGAAATGTATGAAAAATTTCAATATAGTAAAAAAAACTATAATTTTGAGTTTTTTTTTTTTCAAAAATATGTTCATGAAAATTGTCAGTATTAAAAAAAAACTACATTCGAAATTTATGTAAAAATCCCAATTATTTGATACCTATTTCGAAAAAAGCTGAAACTTTGAGTATTTTTTTTTCGAAAACACGTAGTTTTGTGAAATTTTTCAGTATTTTCAAAAAATGTCGTTGTGAGTAGTGCGGTGCCTGTGTGGACGCGCAGTCCTGTTTTTTCGTGTTATTTTCCGTCTCTTTTATGTCGCTGTTCGAGTGCATGGGGTGATTGGTCATTATAATTAAATAATGGCATCAGTTGTGCGGTGCCTGTGTGGACGCTCAGTCCTGTTTTTTTCGTGTTATTTTCCGTCTCTTTTATGTCGCTGTTCGAGTGCATGGGGTGATTGGTCATTATAATTAAATAATGGCATCAGTTGTGCGGTGCCTGTGTGGACGCTCAGTCCTGTTTTTTCGTGTTATTTTCCGTCTCTCTTGTGTCGCTGTTCGAGTGCATGGGGTGATTGGTCATTATAATTAAATAATGGCATCAGTAGTGCGGTGCCTGTGTGGACGCGCAGTCCTGTTTTTTCGTGTCATTTTCCGTCTCTTTTATGTCGCTGTTCGAGTGCATGGGGTGATTGGTCATTATAATTAAATAATGGCATCAGTTGTGCGGTGCCAGTGTGGACGCGCAGTCCTGTTTTTTTCGTGTTATTTTCCGTCTCTTTGGGGTGCTGTTCGAGTGCATGGGGTGATTGGTCATTATAATTAAATAATGGCATCAGTAGTGCGGTGCCTGTGTGGACGCGCAGTCCTGTTTTTTCGTGTTATTTTCCGTCTCTTTTATGTCGCTGTTCGAGTGCATGGGGTGATTGGTCATTATAATTAAATAATGGCATCAGTTGTGCGGTGCCTGTGTGGACGCTCAGTCCTGTTTTTTTCGTGTTATTTTCCGTCTCTTTTATGTCGCTGTTCGAGTGCATGGGGTGATTGGTCATTATAATTAAATAATGGCATCAGTTGTGCGGTGCCTGTGTGGACGCTCAGTCCTGTTTTTTCGTGTTATTTTCCGTCTCTCTTGTGTCGCTGTTCGAGTGCATGGGGTGATTGGTCATTATAATTAAATAATGGCATCAGTAGTGCGGTGCCTGTGTGGACGCGCAGTCCTGTTTTTTCGTGTTATTTTCCGTCTCTTTTATGTCGCTGTTCGAGTGCATGGGGTGATTGGTCATTATAATTAAATAATGGCATCAGTTGTGCGGTGCCTGTGTGGACGCTCAGTCCTGTTTTTTTCGTGTTATTTTCCGTCTCTTTTATGTCGCTGTTCGAGTGCATGGGGTGATTGGTCATTATAATTAAATAATGGCATCAGTTGTGCGGTGCCTGTGTGGACGCTCAGTCCTGTTTTTTCGTGTTATTTTCCGTCTCTTTTGTGTCGCTGTTCGAGTGCATGGGGTGATTGGTCATTATAATTAAATAATGGCATCAGTTGTGCGGTGCCTGTGTGGACGCTCAGTCCTGTTTTTTTCGTGTTATTTTCCGTCTCTTTTATGTCGCTGTTCGAGTGCATGGGGTGATTGGTCATTATAATTAAATAATGGCATCAGTTGTGCGGTGCCTGTGTGGACGCTCAGTCCTGTTTTTTCGTGTTATTTTCCGTCTCTCTTGTGTCGCTGTTCGAGTGCATGGGGTGATTGGTCATTATAATTAAATAATGGCATCAGTAGTGCGGTGCCTGTGTGGACGCGCAGTCCTGTTTTTTCGTGTTATTTTCCGTCTCTTTTATGTCGCTGTTCGAGTGCATGGGGTGATTGGTCATTATAATTAAATAATGGCATCAGTTGTGCGGTGCCTGTGTGGACGCGCAGTCCTGTTTTTTCGTGTTATTTTCCGTCTCTTTTATGTCGCTGTTCGAGTGCATGGGATTGGTCATTATAATTAAATAATGGCATCAGTAGTGCGGTGCCTGTGTGGACGCGCAGTCCTGTTTTTTTCGTGTTATTTTCCATCTCTTTTGTGTCGCTATTTGTGTACATGGGGTGATTGGATTTCTTCTGATTCGTGTTGTTTTCATCTCTTTTGTGTCGCTGTTTTTGTGCATGGGGTGATTGGTCTTCTTCTTCTTCTTTTTTCTTTATTTTTAGTTCGCGCGTTCGTTGGCCAATGAGTTTATTTTTGTTCTCTTTACATAGTTTTCGATAGAAACGATCCGAATTCTTTTTTTTCGAGACAAGCAAGTCGTATTGCTGGATTAAGTCCTTTCTATATCATCGATGATCGGAAGGCACGCCGACGAATATGTTTTAAGGCTTATGATATAAAATCCTTTTTATGAATAAAGCCCTTCTTACATCACCGTTGATCGGAAGGCACGCCGACGAAGAATTTCTGGAGGATCGCGGTCGAATTAATACTATATTTAAAATTCTAGATAGTTATCTTTCGGATTCGATTGTGAGTAGCGGGACTTCGCGGTTACTATGCAAAGTATTTTTTGGAGTCTTTTTATATTTTAAATTTATAAGTCCTTCTTTTATTATCGTTGATAGGAAGGCACGCCGCCGGTTAAGTTCGTTTAAGTTATTGTTTTAATTTCATTACAATCGGTTACGTGGTGTCCTGTTTTCTTTTCGTTTATATTCGTTGATCGTAATAATTTATTCCAACTGGCAGCTTTAGTATTAACTCATCTACTATTTTTGACATTTGCTCGCGTTATCTTAATTGTACCAACAGTAAAAATATACTGATAAGTCCAGCCCATAGCACTACCGCTCGGTTGGCACGCGTTCGATTAAAACAAACTTTTTAAATAATCAATTATTTATCTTTCCGCAGCCGGCTGCCTAAGATTTAAAATTTCAACCGATAAACAAAATGCTCATGGTCACATCACTGCCACTCGTGAATCCTGACCTCATACCCATCTACTAACCCCCTCAAAACTCATGTGATACTTTGTCGGAGAAGCAGTCGATTGGGCGGTCTCTATCACTCAAGTATCGGACTAACATTCCCATCCACTTCCCCGTGACCCTACCACTGGTCGTGGCCGGCGCCGGTATTGATCAGCATGATAGGGGCCTTTGAGAAGTTGCGAAGCGAGGAAAGATAGCACCCACTTATCTTCCACGGCTCGTGGATGTAACTTCTGGAGGTCCTGGTCAATAACGGAGTAGCAACTGCGGGTGGGCACCTATGCTTATGCTGCTTATGCTTATGCTTATTTTCAAAAAATGTCGTTGTGCAATCGCTAGATTTCAAAATATCTAGAGTAGTACGGGGCAAAAGTGCACACCAGCCTTTTAAATACTTAATTTCGACCTAAATAGCTTATATTGGGGGTTTCGACTTTTCTTAGGGTCAACTTCATGTACATAAAAAAATAATAAGCAAAAAATGAAGTTTGTTCAAGTTATTGGGAAAAGTCAATTTTGCCATTTTGATCTAATATTTTAAATTTACAAAATAAGGTTTACAGAACTTCAGGTTCACGAAATTTTTTAAACCATTTATTGTTTAGCCTAGCCAATTACCTTGCTAACCCTTGTATTTTTTTAAAATTCCTTTTCTTCTTATTTTGAAACATATTTTTTCCTAAAAAAATTTCCTGCGGGGCAAAGGTGCGCACTAAAATTTCCATACATTTTAGTATGAAAAAAAAAATCAAACACATTGGATAAGATTTAATTTGTGATGGTGTCGATTCCAAATCACTAAAAAATAGTTTTTCTGCCAACAAAGGACCAAATAAATTAACTTAAGCGAAAATAGGAAGGATTTCATTTCTAAAAATGTTTTTTTTTTTGTAATTATACTTCTTAGTTCAAACAAGTTACTATACCATAAAATCATCTTCTTTTGTGGTAAAAAACAAACAAAAATTAACTCAAAAATCACTTTGCCTCGCACCGTGCGCTCCTTTGCCCCACTCTTCTCTAAGTTTCGACGAAATTTTTTTTCGTCTAAAATTTTTATTTTCAGAACTGTACAATGGAATTTTACAAAAAATCAAAATATTTGTAATCGATCCTAGACATGCTTAATATGATTATAAACGCAGGAAAATGCATTTCAAACTGTTTTCAATTGATTTAACTTCTATTTTCATGTAAATTTTTAATTTTTTTGAAAAAAAAAATGGCCCTGATTTGAGTTGAGGTGTACAGTTGTAGAGTTGTAGAGTTGTTGAGCTATTGAGTTGTACAGTTGAAGAGTTGTAGAGTTGTAGAGTTGTAGAGTTGTAGAGTTGCAGAGTTGTAGAGTTGTTGAGTTGTTGAGTTGTTGAGTTGTAGAGCTGTTGAATTGTTGAGCTGTTGAGTTGTAGAGTTGAAGAGTTGTAAAGTTGAAGAGTTATAGAGTTGTAGAGTTGTAGAATTGTAGAGTTGTAGAGTTGTACAATTGTAGAGTTGTAGAGTTGTTGGTTTTGGTAGTTGAGTTGTCAAATTGCTGTTTTTTTTAAATTTTTGAGTTATTCAATCGTTCAACTTCCAGTGCTTCTCTGTTCAAAGGTGAACGATGGTAGCTTCTTCCTTCCGTCCCTACGGGAAACTTGTACACCAGAGTTGATGAGCTTGGCAACCGTCCAACCAACCAAAGGAAAAGGCCAGAGCTCCCCTCGGATTCAACCGTCGTCGCATTTTCCCACTGCAAAGTGCACACGCTCCTATTCTCTGTTTTATGTCGTACCGTTTGCCCCGTCCACAAAAGGGACTCTCCAGCGTCATTGCTCCGGGGGTCGTCTTTGTGATTTTTCTGCTCGCTAAATTATGTCATTTCGTACAAAACCTGGCAGGATGTCCCCGCTCTGTGTGTCTGTTTGTGTACTTTGGGGGAAAGCTTGCACACCCCCAAAGGGGTGGGAAAATTCCTGTAATTCTCAATTAGATTTTTTTCAAATGGTGTACTTGGCCAGTCCAGTGGCTCGCGCGCTTTGACAAGCATTTTGATGAAATTTCTCTGATAGCGAAGTGGAATTGTTTGTTGCCAAGTACTTGGAGAAAATTGCAAATTGGAATGTCGACGGGTATCGTTAAGATGATGTTTTTTTCGATGGCAAGAAGCAAAAATATCACCGGCCAAAATGTTGACGCTGGACAATAAAATGCATTGTTGAAGAATAGTAAAAATCGTAACATTTTGAACGTGTTATGGTCGACATCATAAAACTTTTAACCGTCTGGAAAACACGTCATTTCTTCAAATATCGACAACATACAATGTTTAAAAAAGACTTACAGTCGACTCTCTGGCTGTCGATCTTCTCGATATCAATATTGCTCCATCTATCGATGAATTCTTCAGTCCCTTCAAACTGCATACTTCGATTGTCTTTATTCCTCGATATTTTCTCTTGCTTGAAGGATCTCTTCCTCGACGGTCCCTTGGATTCTTTTTGATTCAAATATCTATTCCGGTTGTCAATAATTTCACTTTCTCATGGCTTACATAGACATTTTTCTTTGAGAAACGAAGCTTTGAAGGGTGTTTGACATTTCTTTGTTTTAGTTTGCTGGGCGTTGCCATGATTCTCTCCCAAAGCTGGTTATAAAGAAAAAACTAATTTCAATCGAGTCTTCATTTTGCATCGTTCTGTAAACTGATGCTTCTCTTCCTCGACGGTCCCTTGGATATTGACAACCAGAGAGTCGACTGTATTTTCAAACAAATGTTAGCATATCAAAACTTAAAATATTAAATTCAACTCAAATATCCCAGTGTCAGAGCGCACGTGAGGCCAAAATTAAAACAGTTTTGCGTACCTTGCAAACAAGTTGGTCACACGTTCCACCGTTGAATTAATATTTGGAAAAGTGCAGCGAAAAGTTTTTCCCACCTTGCAGCGTTAAAAAATTGAACCATGTTCAACCTGCTGTTGCTAACAGGAGCCGCCCGAAAGTTACACGTGTGACTGTGATACACCGTGTACCGTGGACGGAAGGATGCTTGTGATCTTTTTTCGCCAAAAAGATAAAATCGAGCTGAAGTCACTCCAGTGTACAGTTCAATAAGCTCTTCAAAAAGAAGTGAAAAAAGAGCAAGGATTGTGCCAGCACAAAAATCAAACTTGGTCCGGGAAAGTGAATAACTTTTTTTTCACCGACAGAATGCAAATTTAATCACGCTCACATGTCAGGGGAACCTGTCCTGAGTTGTAGTTGATGGAAAATTTGACTCATGTGAGTGGTAAAATGAATTAGATTTGAGTCAGCAGGTTTAATTTTTATTTTGTTTTTATTTTTATTTTTTTTTTTTTGTAAAGTTGGGCACCATATTTCAGCGTACTCAAAATTCCAAAATCACGCTTAAAAACCTAAAACTGTTTCCAACAACCTGCAATTTTTTTATAAACTTCAGTAACTTTCAAGGGACATTTCACTTTATAGGAAATTTGATGTACTTTATGAAGCTGCAATTCCCAGATAGGTCTTCTTTATTTAGAACAAAAATTTACATTCGTGTTTTCTGTAACGTAGCAACGTTATTTTTTAGAGTATGATAATGTTGTACAAATTTGTAGACCAGGTTATTAAAATAACACTACTCGACAAAACAAAACTTGTGTCAAGGGATTAACGTTATCTCATCCGTTCCTGAGAGAAAAGGCATCCCCGAATCCGATGCAATCGACAGAATTTGATTTTATGTCCACGCGGACTGACGAGAAGTTGGTACATTTTTTAACATATAAAATCGAACAATTTAAAAAAAACCATGCGTCTCCTCCCAATTATATGAGCCATCTACAAGAATATGGAAGCGCCTGGTGCATAGCCATTTCCTTTAAGCACAACGGAAACAACCAATACAAATGTATAAAAAAGTTGTCAAGTTCTCGAGGGGTCCACAGCTAGCATTTTTTGTACGATTATAAAAAATAAATATTAAAAGTTTAAAATTAATTTATTTAAAAAACATATTTTTTGATTTACTTGTTTACTAAAATTTTATGTATCTCAAAGGTCTAGGGGTACTTCGGGATGTCCATGGGCATCCAAGGACTGCCTGGAGTTAAGATCTACGAGTCTACCGCCGTAGCAAGCAAGAGGTCGTCGGATTTTGACCCGGATCATGTGCATATAGCATCAGTGCATATGGTAGACTACTATATGAATGTGTTGGGATGTTCATGGTCATCCGAGGACTCCCTGGAGTTAAGATCTACGAGTCTACCGCCGTAACAAGCAAGAGGTTGTCGGATTTTGACCCCGGATCATGTGCATATAGCATCACTGATGGTACGAGTCTACCGCCGTAACAAGCAAGAGGTTGTCGGATTTTGACCCGGATCATGTGCATATAGCATCAGTGCATATGGTAGACTACTATATGAATGTGTTGGGATGTTCATGGTCATCCAAGGACTCCCTGGAGTTAAGATCTACGATCTACCGCCGTAACAAGCAAGAGGTCGTCGGATTTTGACCCCGGATCATGTGCGTATAGCATCAGTGGATATATTAGACTACTGTATGAATATGTTGGGAAGTCCATGGTCATCCGAGGACTCCCTGGTGTTAAGATCTACGAGTCTACCGCCGTAACAAGCAAGAGGTCGTCGGATTTTGACCCCGGATCATGTGCCTATAGCATCAGTGCATATGTTAGACTACTATATGAATGTGTTGGGATGTTCATGGTCATCCGAGGACTCCCTGGAGTTAAGATCTACGAGTCTACCGCCGTAACAAGCAAGAGGTCGTCGGATTTTGACCCCGGATCATGTGCGTATAGCATCAGTGCATATGGTAGACTACTATATGAATGTGTTGGGATGTCCATGGTCATCCGAGGACTCCCTGGAGTTAAGATCTACGAGTCTACCGCCGTAACAAGCAAGAGGTCTTCGGATTTTGACCCCGAATCTTGTGTGTATAGCATCAGTGCATATGATAGACTACTATATGAATGTGTTGGGATGTTCATGGTCATCCGAGGACTCCCTGGTGTTAAGATCTACGAGTCTACCGCCGTAACAAGCAGGAGGTCGTCGGATTTTGACCTCGGATCATGTGCGTATAGCATCAGTGCATATGATAGACTACTATATGAATGTGTTGGGATGTTCATGGTCATCCAAGGACTCCCTGGAGTTAAGATCTACGAGTCTACCGCCGTAACAAGCAAGAGGTCGTCGGATTTTGACCCCGGATCATGTGCGTATAGCATCAGTGGATATGGTAGACTACTGTATGAATATGTTGGGATGTTCATGGTCATCCGAGGACTACCTGGTGTTAAGATCTACGAGTCTACAGCCGTAACAAGCAAGAGGTCGTCGGATTTTGACCCCGGATCATGTGCGTATAGCATTAGTGCATATGGTAGACTACTATATGAATGTCTTGCTTGCTACGGCGGTAGACTCGTAGATCTTAATGGTCATCCGAGGACTCACCGGTTTTAAGATCTATGAGTCTACCGCCGTAACAAGCAAGAGGTCGTCGGATTTTGACCCCGGATCTTGTGTGTATAGCATCAGTGCATATGGTAGACTACTGTATGAATGTGTTGTGATGTTCATGGTCATCCAAGGACTCCCTGGAGTTAAGATCTACGAGTCTACCGCCGTAACAAGCAAGAGGTCGTCGGATTTTGACCCTGGATCATGTGCTTTATTCATTCACATTCATATAGTAGTCTACCATATGCACTAATGCTATACGCACATGATCCGGGGTCAAAATCCGACGACTTCTTGCTTGTTACGGCGGTAGACTCGTAGATCTTAACTCCAAGGAGTCCTTGGATGACCATGAACATCCCAACACATTCATATAGTAGTCTACCATATGCACTAATGCTATACGCACATGATCCGGGGTCAAAATCCGACGACCTCTTGCTTGTTACGGCTGTAGACTCGTAGATCTTAACACCAGGTAGTCCTCGGATGACCATGAACATCCCAACATATTCATACAGTAGTCTACCATATCCACTGATGCTATACGCACATGATCCGGGGTCAAAATCCGACGACTTCTTGCTTGTTACGGCGGTAGACTCGTAGATCTTAACTCCAAGGAGTCCTTGGATGACCATGAACATCCCAACACATTCATATAGTAGTCTACCATATGCACTGATGCTATTCGCACATGATCCGGGGTCAAAATCCGACGACCTCTTGCTTGCTACGGCGGTAGACTTGTAGATCTTAACTCCAGAGAGTCCTCGGATGACCATGAACATTCCAACACATTCATATAGTAGTCTAACATATGCACTGATGCTATACGCACATGATCCGGGGTCAAAATCCGACGACCTCTTGCTTGTTACGGCGGTAGACTCGTAGATCTTAACACCAGGGAGTCCTCGGATGACCATGGACATCCCAACACATTCATACAGTAGTCTACCATATGCACTGATGCTATACGCACATGATCCGGGGTCAAAATCCGACGACCTCTTGCTTGCTACGGCGGTAGACTTGTAGATCTTAACTCCAGAGAGTCCTCGGATGACCATGAACATCCCAACACATTCATATAGTAGTCTACCATATGCACTGATGCTATACGCACATGATCCGGGGTCAAAATCCGACGACCTCTTGCTTGCTACGGCGGTAGACTCGTAGATCTTAACTTCAGGGAGTCCTCGGATGACCATGAACATCCCAACACATTCATATAGTAGTCTATCATATGCACTGATGCTATACGCACATGATCCGGGGTCAAAATCCGACGACCTCTTGCTTGTTACGGCGGTAGACTCGTAGATCTTAACACCAGGGAGTCCTCGGATGACCATGGACATCCCAACACATTCATACAGTAGTCTAATATATCCACTGATGCTATACGCACATGATCCGGGGTCAAAATCCGACAACCTCTTGCTAGTTACGGCGGTAGACTCGTAGATCTTAACTCCAGGGAGTCCTTGGATGACCATGAACATCCCAACACATTCATATAGTAGTCTACCATATGCACTGATGCTATACGCACATGATCCGGGGTCAAAATCCGACGACCTCTTGCTTGCTACGGCGGTAGACTCGTAGATCTTAACTCCAGGCAGTTCTTGGATGCCCATGGACATCCCGAATTACCCCTAGACCTTTGAGATACATAAAATTTTAGTAAACAAATAAATCAAAAAATATGTTTTTTAAATAAATTAATTTTAATCTTTTAATATTTATTTTTTATAATCGTACAAAAAATGCTAGCTGTGGACCCCTCGAGAACTTGACAACTTTTTTATACATTTGTATTGGTTGTTTCCGTTGTGCTTAAAGGAAATGGCTATGCACCAGGCGCTTCCATATTCTTGTAGATGGCTCATATAATTTGGAGGAGACGCATGGTTTTTTTTTAAATTGTTCGATTTTTTATGTTAAAAAATGTACCAACTTCTCGTCAGTCCGCGTGGACATAAAATCAAATTCTGTCGATTGCATCGGATTCGGGGATGCCTTTTCTCTCAGGAACGGATGAGATATCGTTAATCCCTTGACACAAGTTTTGTTTTGTCGAGTAGTGTAATCAATTTAAATCAATATAAAAGAAGTCGAGCAAGGAAAAATGGCGGAGGTTCTAAATTTATTTTGGTATTTTTTTTTTCGTTTGAAGAAAATAACCGAAATAGTTTTTTTACTCTGAGTACGCCATTAAATCGAGTGTCTCATTTTACATAAAAGTTCAGTTGCGCCAAATTTTCAAACAATCTCCTTTTTTTCATTTTTGGCACCATTTCAAAATTTCGCACGTTTCGTAAAAATTGTGAAAACCCTCCATTTTTAAATAGGATTATGGCTGGGGCCACAAATCGATAATAATTAATCCATTAAAAGAGAAAATCATACGTTTAATGGATTTTTTTTTTGAAGGACAAAAGGTCAAATGTTATAAAATTAAACAAATATTTAAAATTATAAACCTTTAAAAAACTCTTGAAAAGAAATATTTTCTTAAAAACAAATCTGATTTTTCTTCTGTGAGTTTATCCTTGGTTTATCCATCCTTTTAGTATTTTTTTTTAAACAGAATAATTTTCAAAACATTTTTTGAAAAGATTCCCATTCTTTCAAACATGAACAGCGCTTTGAAAAAAAGTTAGACTTCTGAAATATTTTGAAGGTTTTTATTTTATTTTTAAAAATAACCTATTATTTGATGCCAAAATATTTTTGTGAGTTTGTCTATTCTTTAAAAAAAGCACTTTAAAAAAAAAATTCGACTTTTAATAGTAGTTTATGCAACAAGGTGCAAAAAGAGGATTTTTTCAGCACGAGTCGTACATTTATCCAACGAGGTTCACCGAGTTGGATAAATACGAAGAGTGCTGAAAAAAAAACAAGTTTTGCAATGAGTTCCATACAACATTTTTTGCAATTCCAAAAAACACAAACTGAGTGAAATTTTAAGTCAAATTTTCATGTATTTTGTCAATAAATCGTTTAAATTTAAAAAATGTTGAAAAGTGTTACTTTTCGAAACAAGTGCTAAAAAGTTCAACTTTTCAGCACCCATTTGAGTGCTGAAAAATAGAACTTTTCTGCATTTATTTTGAAAAGTGTTGCTATTCGATTCTATTATTTTTGGTACAGAAAAGTACGCTATTTCGTCGTTCAAGAATGACAGGAAAAGTAAATTGTTTCACGACGGAATTGCAAAAAATATGTTTTAATTTTGTATTTTATTTTTCAAAACAACCTATGGGTACTTCTCCGCCAACTCACAGCAGTTGCCCCGACCCCTCTTCGAATTGCGTGAAACTTTGTCCTAAGGGGTAACTTTTGTCCCTGATCACGTATCCGAGGTCCGTTTTTTGATACCTCGTGACGGAGTGGCGGTACGACCCCTTCCATTTTTGAGGTGTTTTTCAATAATTTGCAGCCTGAAACGGTGATGGTGTCTAAGGGACTTTTATGTAAAATTAGACGCCCGATTTGATGGCGTACTCAGAATTCCGAATAAACGTATTTTTCATCGAAAAAAACACTGAAATTTTTTTTAAATTCTCTCATTTTCCGTTACTCGACTGTAAAATTTTTTGGAACAAGTCATTTTATGGGAAATTTAATGTACTTTTCGAATCTACATTGTCCCAGAAGGGTCATTTTTTCATTTAGAACAAAATTTTTCATTTTAAAATTTCGTGTTTTTTCTAACTTTGCAGGGTTATTTTTTAGAGTGTAACAATGTTGTACAAAGTTGTAGAGCAGACAATTACAAAAATTTTGATATAAAAACATAAGGGGTTTGCTTATAAACATCACGAGTTATCGCGATTTTACGAAAAAAAGTTTTGAAAAAGTTGGTCGTCATCGATCATGGTCATTCATGGTCACCCGCGACAGACATGGACGACGAAACAAAGAGAAACGCAAAAAGTTACTTTTTCAAAACTTTTTTTCTTAAAATCGCGATAACTCGTGATGTTTATAAGCAAACCCCTTATGTCTATATATCAAAATTTTTGTAATTGTCTGCTCTACAACTTTGTAGAACATTGTTACACTCTAAAAAATAACCCTGCAAAGTTGGAAAAAACACGAAATTTTAACATGAAAAATTTTGTTCTAAATGAAAAAATGACCCTTCTGGGACAATGTAGATTCAAAAAGTAAATTAAATTTCCGATAAAATGACATGTTCCAAAATTTTTTACAGTCGAGTAACGGAAAATGGGAGAATTTTTAAAACTTTTTTAGTGTTTTTTTCGATGAAAAATACGTTTATTCGGAATTCTGAGTACGCCATCAAATCAGGCGTCTAATTTTACATAAAAGTCCCTTTGACACCAAATTTCTATCTCATCGCCGTTTCAGGCTGCAAATTATTGAAAAACACCTCTTTTTCGCATGTTCAAAAATGGAAGGGGTCGTACCGCCCCTCCGTCACGAGATATCAAAAAACGGACCTCAGATTCGTGATCAGGGACAAAAGTTACCTCTTAGGACAAAGTTTCACGCAAATTGAAGAGGGGTCGGGACAACTTTTCCCGATTTCGTGTGAGTTGGTAGAGAATTACCCAAAAACAAATCTGATTTTTTTTCTGTGAGTTTATCCTTGGATTATCCATCCTTTTAGTAATGATTTTTTTTTAAACGGAATAATTTTCAAACCATTTTTTGAAAAGATTCCCATTCTTTCAAACATGAACAGCGCTTTGAAAAAAAAGTTAGACTTCCCGAGCATACGGTCATAACTTTGGAATAACAATTTTTGAGATTTGAAAGTACTAGGCCAATAACATTTTATGTGATTTATAACAAAATTTGTTATTCGTCGTTATGATTTTTTTTGTTATTGGATTGTTATTGTAATAACAGACTAATAACATTTTTAGTTATTCTTCGAACAAATCTTTGTTATTATTTTTTGTTATTTTAACAACTGATCCATCCCAAAAACAGTTGGTGGTATTCTTCCATAACAAAAAATGTTATTCCAAAGTTGTTTTGGCTGTCAACCAATATCAGACCAATAACAAATTTCGTTATGATAGCATAAACGGGTATTAAACCCTTATGCTAAAATGGATTTTTCAAGAAGATTTCATAACAATTTTTGTTATTTTAACAATATTTGTTATTGAAATGGCATGAATTTTGTTATTACCGTCTGCCCGGGTTCTAAAATATTTATTTTTGTGAGTTTTTCTATTCTTTGAAAAAAAGACACTTTTTTTCAAAAAAAATTTCGACTTTTAAAATATGTTTAAAGTTTGTATTTTATTTTTCAAAACAGCCTTTCTTAATATTTTTGTGAGTTTTTTCATTCTTTTAAACCTGAGCATGTCTTTTAAAAAAAGGGTCGACTTCTGTTATATTTTTTAAGTTTTTTTTTAATAAAACAATTTTACATTGAACAAAAAGGAGCAGTTCTTCAAAAATAAAAAAAGTTCAACTTCTAAACTATTTTGTAAGTTTCAATTTTATTTATAAAAATCGTTTGAATATTTTGAAGACTTTTAAATTCTTTCAAATTTAAATAGCTTCGAAAAATGAAAACAAAACTTGCTTCTTAAATATTGTTGCAAGTTTTCAACCATTTTTCAATCTATCTTTTAGGTCACAATAGATCCTAAGAAAAATCTGACTTCAAAAACATAGCGGCATATATTAATAAAATTTGATCGATCTGTATATTTAAATAGAATCTCCATGCCAAAAAGTCTCCAACAATCATTATATTTTTCGAGCTTTTGCCATACATTAAAAAAAATTGCGAAAATTGAGAAACTTCATGGTGGTGCCAAAATTAGTTGAGTGAAAATCGAATTTCATACTTGTTTTGTTAGAATCAATTTGATCAATAAAACGAATGCCGAAAAAACAGCTTGACCAGAAACCGTTGATTTAAATTTTTCATTTTTTTTTAGGTAAATGATCAATACGTTTCAGTTAACCATACAAGGCGTTTTTGTAGCCACGGAGAAGAGTTTTTTTCATGGAAATTTGGTTTATTAAAAATTCATGATTCATCAAAAATGAATGAATACAAAACCGAATCGGCAATCTCAAAGCAGAATATTTCGGCCTTTTTTCGAAAGTATTTCTTTATGCCCCTTTTTCGTAAAAAAGGTAGGTTGTTTTGTCATTCGAGAATGTCAAGAATTATGCTGAAAAAATAAATCGGAAAAGTTATTTTTTTCCTATGTATTCCAATCAGCCTCATTTTTTCAATTCTCGATTTCTCGGTCTCGATCCAAGATGTTACAAAATAGTATATATTTCAAAACTACCAAAATTTGATGTTGAACTTTCACAAATATTCATAAAATTAATCAATTCACTTGATTCTCACAATGTGTAGGTTTCATACAAAATCTGAAATTAGTTAGTAAACACAAATTGAGTGATTATTTTTTTTTTTTACATTATTGTTAATTTGTTTAAGTAAGGGGTGACTAAAGTATGGCCCGCGAGTTGATTTTTTGTGGCCCGCGGACCCGTTTTGAAAAATTATATAAAATGGCCTTTTGATCCATATGTTGAATGATCTTTAAAAAAAAAGTTAAGTTTTCTGTGAACCTTTTCATTTTTTGTTTATATTAAAGAAAAAGTTAATCAGGAGCCTTAACCTCGCTCAGGGTTGTAAACATATCAAACTATCCGTTCTCATCAACTACAATTAAAAACGAAACTATTGGCACTACGCCCCCCGGGGCATGGCCTTCCTCTAACGTGGGATTTCTGCTCCAACGCCTCTGACGAGACAGGAGAAACCGGGACCGACGTTTTACTTCACCATCCGATAGAAGCTCAGTGGATAAGGCGGGAATCGAACCCGCATCTCATAGCATCATCGGGATCGGCAACTACAATTATCATGCCTAAATACACATGTCTAAAATTACACTGCTCTTCTTTCCATATTGATACTTTCAGCGCCGAAAATAGCCGAACACGTTTTTGTGTTTACACGACACAAATATTTCGTTGAAAAATCTATCTAATTGAATTGTAAAGTTGTAAATTTCATCAAACATTTTTGGAAATGAGTTATAAAACGTTCAAGTTTGACTAAAGTAGGAAAGTATAAAAATAGCGAAAATACAGGAGTTCCAAACTAATTGCACTTAGAAACCTTCCACCATGGGATTCGAACTCATCGCATTTGGATTACGAATCTATTTGACTAACATCTGAATCAAGCAGACCAAAATTTATTCAAATTTTTTTGAAATTGAAAACAGGAATAACAGCTGAAAACCCCTTCTGCAAGGTTTTTACATTACTGAATCATTATGGTTGCACTTTATTTAAAAATGAAATAGCACTATTTTCAAAGTTTTTGTCACCTTTCTTAAATAATATCAATTAAACTTTTTGGGAGAATACAAGGGCATTCAATTAAATACCTTATTTTTCTTTTCATTATATTTAAGAAATTACGATCGTCATCAACCTCGACTTTAACCGGTCCGTGGTATATCAATTTGTTACTAAAATATTTGTATTGGCCAATGTTTGCATCTTTGCTACAATGTTGTTCATGTGAAAAATTAATTTCGAATATTTTTATTTTGTTCATTTTTAAAAAGTTGAACCAACTGATTTTGAATAAAACTGTTGAAAAAATGTCAGTATTTGGCCTCTAATATTTAAATAACGAAAATGTTAATAAACTACATGGAATTACAGAAAAAAAATCTGCTGATATTTGTATTCTCAGTTTTTTAAGTGGTAACAAAGTAATTTCATTTTTCAAATAAACATTTTTTCACATTCAGCCCGTAAGCTCATTTGAGCTTGAAATTAGGCCCGCCATTCAAAAACTGAGCAGCCTTGGTATAAGATGATAAAATATCGATTTAAAATTTTTGTCTTTGTAAAAAAATTTAATTCCATAAAAGAATAAAATTGAAACTAGATGTTTTTTTTACCAAATCATCTATGTTTAAAAAAAATTACTCTGGTGCCTTTTTGCTTGTTGAAGAGTATTTGATGAGATTGGTTCATCGTGTGGTACATAATCAACCATGAAGATAAATAAGAAACCTCTTACTTTTACCATAATGAAGTGTTTTCGAACGTTTTTCGAAAAGTTCTTTTTTTGTTTGCTTCCTTTCTCATGCTGAGAAAACGATAATAGGCATCGATTTGCTGGAAGCTGATTTTTTTCTGGATATTTCGCAGCATGTGTTTGCTAAGCCGATTATTAATATTTAATTTGGAAGGCTTTCCCCATTAGGATTAGAATCGATTTTCTTAGGAAGCGCGTAAGCTCTTAATATTAGAGCTGACATTAAGCTTAGATATTTCGCTAAATCTGCACAAATAAATCACTCAAGCCAGCAGCTAGCAAAAAAAAGCAAACAATTTATCACACAAAGTATCTCAACCCTACCGCAAACCCACACACACACCCTTTGAGTACGGTTGACACCTGACCTGGCGTGCCCACAAATGGAAGCCACAGCACAAAACCAAATTACGTTGGCACTCACCCGGTAAAACAAGAAAGTAACCACAAGCCCTCTCCATTCTTTCAAACCCGACCAAAAGATGAAAGATCTCCGGGCGTCAGTTTTTGCACGTGTCGCACGGAGTCCAGAGGTGAGAGTAAAGTACTGAGAGGATGGAGATTGATCCACCTACACGTCATTGTCAAGTCATAGTCAAGTCATACTCATGTCAATCACTCAACCCTTCCCCAAAAAGAACAGTAACTCCGAATCACACTCTGTCCAAAGTAGATAGTACTTGAGGCAGAGAAAAACGATTCAATCAGCATTTGTCTTTCTTACGTGGTTTTCCCGGGAAAAGCTTCCCTCCCCGGTTTTTACATGGTGCGGTGAGCCCTTTTCCCGTCGTTTTTTGGTCACAACAATGTGAAACAAAGCGGAGCATCGTCCTGAAGGGTACAGCGCTGGAAGGGCCATTTCGCAAAATGCAAAACAGGTAACCCCGTCTGTGGAATTGGATTCGTCGGAATCGCGGTGAAGAAATTTGGGAGTGAAAGTTGGAAAATTGAGAAATTTGCTTGAATTTTCTCCTTTCAATTATCGATCTGCTCCGTAGCCTTGCCAGTGACATACTTTTTTTTATTTGCCAAGGACTCGATTTTCTGTAGGGGCCAGTAAACATTTTTTTTGCTGTTTTCCTTCGAACGACACAGTTTCGATGAATTGTTTACTCCAGACAACTGCCAGACAGCAAGTTGAAGCTGAACCTTTCGATACACGATGTTTGTGTTGTTGCCATTGGCACTTGGTTGATGTAGACTTGTTTTGTTGGATTAAATAGTTTCCAGCATTTGAATTCTGTTTTATATTTTATCTGTTTTCCTGCATTTCTTCTTCTCTACTTCTCTACTTTTCTGTTTGCTTTCTGTTTTCTACGTTTCTAAGTTTCTGTTTTTCTGCTTGTTTTGTTTTTGTTTGCCACATATCTGCTATTCTGATTTTTTACCTTTTTGCTTTCTGCTTATTTGTTTATCAGCCTTATTTGTTTATTTTCTGCTTTTCTGCAACTTTGCTTTTCTGCTATTCTGTTTTTTTGCTTTTCTTTCTGTTTTAAGTTTTCTGATTTTCTTTCTAATTTTATGCTTTTCTGTTTGTCTGTTTTCCTGCTTTTCTTCTGCTCTACTTTTCTGTTTTCTTTTTGTTTTTCTGTTTTCTACATTTATGCTGTTCTACTTTTTGTCTTTCTGCTTATCTGCCATTTTTGTTTATTTTTGTACTTTTTTGCTTTTCTGTATTTTTTCTGTAATTTTTTGTGTTTATTCTACAATTCTGTTTTAATGTTTTTATGTTTTTATGTTTTTATGTTTTTAATGTTTTGATGTTTTTATGTTTTTATGTTTTTATGTTATTATGTTTTTATGTTTTTATGTTTTTTTATGTTTTTATGTTTTTATGTTTTTATGTTTTTAATGTTTTTATGTTTTTATGTTTTTATGTTTTTATGTTTTTATGTTTTTATGTTTTTATGTTTTTATGTTTTTATGTTTTTATGTTTTTATGTTTTTATGTTTTTATGTTTTTATGTTTTTATGTTTTTATGTTTTTATGTTTTTATGTTTTTATGTTTTTATGTTTTTATGTTTTTATGTTTTTATGTTTTTATGTTTTTATGTTTTTATGTTTTTATGTTTTTATGTTTTTATGTTTTTATGTTTTTATGTTTTTATGTTTTTATGTTTTTATGTTTTTATGTTTTTATGTTTTTATGTTTTTATGTTTTTTATGTTTTTATGTTTTTATGTTTTTATGTTTTTATGTTTTTATGTTTTTATGTTTTTATGTTTTTATGTTTTTATGTTTTTATGTTTTTATGTTTTTATGTTTTTATGTTTTTATGTTTTTTATGTTTTTATGTTTTTATGTTTTTATGTTTTTATGTTTTTATGTTTTTATGTTTTTATGTTTTTATGTTTTTATGTTTTTATGTTTTTATGTTTTTATGTTTTTATGTTTTTATGTTTTTATGTTTTTATGTTTTTATGTTTTTATGTTTTTATGTTTTTATGTTTTTATGTTTTTATGTTTTTATGTTTTTATGTTTTTATGTTTTTATGTTTTTATGTTTTTATGTTTTTATGTTTTTATGTTTTTATGTTTTTATGTTTTTATGTTTTTATGTTTTTATGTTTTTATGTTTTTATGTTTTTTGGCTTTTTTGCTTCACAGAAAAAGAAAATTAGCTTTTTTGTTTTTGATCTTTCACATTTTTGCTGTTTTGCTTTTTTGCTTTTTTGTTCTTGATCTTTCACATTTTTGCTTTTTTGCTTTTTTGATTTTTTGCTTTTTTGCTTTTTTGCTTTTTTGCTTTTTTGCTTTTTTGCTTTTTTGCTTTTTTAATTTTTTGCTTTTTTGCTTTTTTGCTTTTTTGCTTTTTTGCTTTTTTGCTTTTTTGCTTTTTTGCTTTTTTGCTTTTTTGCTTTTTTGCTTTTTTGCTTTTTTGCTTTTTTGCTTTTTTGCTTTTTTGCTTTTTTGCTTTTTTGCTTTTTTGCTTTTTTGCTTTTTTGCTTTTAGCTTTTTTGCTTTTTTGCTTTTTTGCTTTTTTGCTTTTTTGCTTTTTTGCTTTTTTGCTTTTTTGCTTTTTTGCTTTTTTGCTTTTTTGCTTTTTTGCTTTTTTGCTTTTTTGCTTTTTTGCTTTTTTTGCTTTTTTGCTTTTTTGCTTTTTTGCTTTTTTGCTTTTTTGCTTTTTTGCCTTTTTTGCTTTTTTGCTTTTTTGCTTTTTTGCTTTTTTGCTTTTTTGCTTTTTTGCTTTTTTGCTTTTTTGCTTTTTTGCTTTTTTGCTTTTTTGCTTTTTTGCTTTTTTGCTTTTTTGCTTTTTTGCTTTTTGCTTTTTTGCTTTTTTGCTTTTTTGCTTTTTTGCTTTTTTGCTTTTTTGCTTTTTTGCTTTTTTGCTTTTTTGCTTTTTTGCTTTTTTGCTTTTTTGCTTTTTTGCTTTTTTGCTTTTTTGCTTTTTTGCTTTTTTGCTTTTTTGCTTTTTTGCTTTTTTGCTTTTTTGCTTTTTTGCTTTTTTGCTTTTTTGCTTTTTTGCTTTTTTGCTTTTTTGCTTTTTTGCTTTTTTGCTTTTTTGCTTTTTTGCTTTTTTGCTTTTTTGCTTTTTTGCTTTTTTGCTTTTCTGCTTTTCCGCTTTTTTGCTTTTTTGCTTTTTTGTTTTTGCTTTTTTGCTTTTTTTTCTTTTTTGTTTTTCTCTTTTTTTTTGTTTTTTTTTTGTTTTTCTACTTTTCTGTTTTTCTGTTTTCTGCCTTTCTGCTTTTCTGCTTATCTGGTTTCTGCATTCTGATTTTCTGCTTGTGTCTGTTAAGTTTTTTGTGCTTTTTTATGTTTTCTGTTTGTTTTCTATCATGTTTGTGTTCTCTGTTTCTTTTTGGCGTTTTCTGTTTTTTTTTGTTTTGTTTTATTTTCTGTTTTTGCTGTTTTTTGTGTTTCTGTTTATCAGTGTTTTATGTTTTATATTTTCCGTACTTTTGGGTGTTTTTGGTTTTTCCTTTTTTTTTTGTTTGGTTCGAATTCCTTCTTTTTTATTTTTCAATTTCACTGTATAGATTTTTATTTCTGTTTTACATTGCAAATCGCTCACCGCTCGATGTTCTCCGGCAATGAATGGCACCGTCATTTTGAGTGAGGTGAATCCTACCTTTCGTTACCTGGTGACCTTGGGCATCCCTTAAGGCGTTTTCGCGTCCACGTTCGGGACGAAAAGGGCACCCTCCCGAATGAAGTGTCAAAATTTATGAGACAAAGTGTTTGCCCCCCCGACCATCGTAATACCATTATCAGCGTTTAGTCCGTTTTTGCAGGCAATTTGGGCACCGTGGAAGAAGAATGGGCAAATGTTGGAAAATTACTTGGGTGGAAAAAATGGGGGAATCCGTTTTTTTGGAAGGAAGGATCATCTCACGTTTCGGGAGCCACTTTCCCATTTGTGATGAGAGGAGAATTTATGCGAATTTCATAAGGTCAAACTGATTACTGCCCTCGAACTTTTCGGTCATCCTGTGAGGATAATTTTAAAAATAAATTTGCGTGCTGCATGAAGCTCTTCTCCTGAATCCGGAGCGTGAATTCTAAAATGCTGGAGTTGATAGCGATGACAGTGCCCAAAATAATTAGTTTCGCAAATTTAGTTTGTAAATTTGACAAAACCATAAATAATACATCCCCCGTCGTGCTGCTCCTGCCAGCCTCAACATTTTCCGAGTAGAGACACAATGTTGTCATAAATGTCTAATTAAACCGGAATGACACCCAACCATCACAACATTCGTCCTTCCTTTTTTGGAAACTCTGCAATTCTCCGAAAATGTGGTGCCCAATGTGGTCGGAAATGTAGGTGTGGCATAATGACTGGTCGGGTGCAACAACGATTCATCATTCAGGGGGGCAGCAACACTTTGAGCGTTCCACACATGGTGAAAGTTATCTGGGTTTCCTGCTACTGTTGCATACTCAATTTGCCCGGAAGGATCGCACAAATTTATAATGCAAATGAACTCTCGGGCGTCGGGATGCATTTCAAATTTGGCAGGAGAAATGGAATTGATTAGATTTTGAATGATTGTTGAGTGCTCGGGGAACTCGAAATGGAAATATTTGCGTGGTCAATAATTTGATTAAAATTCTTCTCACTGATTGCAACAAAATTTATCAATTTAATTTGAATGGAGACAAATAAAGCAAGATAAAATTTTTGTATCAACAACAAAAAGAGACAGGATCTTTTGAAAAGCTTGAAAATTAAATTCAAAAGAAATTTTTTAAAGAATGGTTCTCTGCCTATATTTTAACGAAAAATACGAAACTACTTATTTTACTTAAAATGATAATAAAAAAAAGTTTCAAAGTCACTGCTATTTCTCAAAACTCAACTCAACTGAAACTTTTTAGGAAAATATTATACACTTTTCAAATCTGCAATAATTTTTTTCATTAAGAACAGAAATTTGAAACAAAAAAAATAATCCTTTATCATGTTTTGAGTAACCTTTGCAAAACTTAATCCTTAATCCTAATAATCCTTTTTGAATCCATTGTTTCATCAATTTACAAAGGTCAATGTTTGCATTCTCGACTTAATTAATCCTGCTCACACCAGAATCCACTCAGCTTGTCATGAACAAACAAGCCATCTGCAGATAGTTAAAAAAAATAAACAGTGCTATCAAGCAGATAGCTTACTTACTTTACTTTTACTGCTCGTACAACCTCCGGGTAATGAGCTGTCTCCAGATGCGCTGCCACTGGACTCGGTCCTGGGCTGCTACTCTCCAATTCCGCTGCGGAACTCCCACACTTTCCAGATCTTCCTCCACTTGGTTCAACCACCGTGCACGTTGCGCCCCCCTCCGCCGCGTTCCAGCCGGCTCCGAATTAAACACCAACTTCACCGGATTGATAGTCTGGTTCGGTTGGCGCGCATCCAGCGCGTCCGGCATTCTTGCGACGTGTCCGGCCCACCGGATTCGGCCAGCCTTGGCGACCTTCCGAATACTTGGCTTGCCGTAGAGTTGCGCCAGCTCGTGGTTCATCCTTCTCCTCCATACAGTGTTCTCACGCACGCCGCCAAAGATCGTCCTAAGCACTCGTCGCTCGAAAACTTCAAGCGCTTGCAGGTCCTCCTCGAGCATCGTCCACGTCTCGTGCCCGTAGAGGACGACGGGTCTTATCAGCGTTTCGTACATGGTACACTTTGTACGCCGGGAAAGGTGACCAGACCGTAAGGTCTTGTGGAGTCCGTAGTAGGCACGACTACCGGTGATGATGCGCCTCCGAATTTCTCTGCTGCAGTTGTTGTCCGACGTAACCAACGATCCGAGGTACACAAACTCCTCCACAACCTCGAACTCGTCGCCGTCGATCGTCACGCTCGGTCCTATGCGAGTCCTAAGGGACTCGGTTCCTCCTGCCAGCAGATACTTCGTCTTCGCCACATTCACCTTCAATCCAACCTTATCCGCTTCCCGCTTCAATTCGGTGTACCGCCTGGCCACCTCCTCGAACGTTCTGCCGACAATGTCCATGTCGTCGGCATAGCAGATGAACTGGCTGGATCGGTTGATAATCGTGCCCCGCATGTTGAAGCCCGCCCGCCTCATAACACCTTCAAGCCCAATGTTGAAACAGAGGCCGGAGATACCGTCGCCTTGTCGCAGTCCCTTGCGCGATTCGATCGGGTCGGACATCACTCCCGAAATCTTCACGCTGCACCGCGCCCCGTCCATCGTCGATTTCACCAGTCTGATCAGCTTCCCGGGAAAGCCGTTCTCGTACATGATCTTCCATAGCTCTTCGCGATCGACCGAGTCGTACGCGGCTTTGAAATCGATGAATAGGTGGTGCGTCGGGATCTGGTACTCGCGACACTTTTGGAGGATTTGGCGTAGCAAAAAGATTTGGTCCGTCGTCGATTTCCCCTCCACAAAACCGGCTTGGTACGTCCCAACGAAATCCTTTGCTCGCTCCGACAGACGACAGCAAATGATCTGAGACAGCACTTTGTAGGCCGCGTTGAGAATAGTGATAGCTCGATAGTTCTCACATTCCAACTTGTCCCCCTTCTTGTAGATCGGGCATATTACTCCCTCTTTCCACTCCTCCGGTAGCTGTTCTGTGTCCCAGACCTTGACTATCAGCCGGTGTAGACAGGCTGCCAGCTTGTCCGGGCCCATCTTGATGAGTTCAGCACCGATACCATCCTTACCCGCTGCTTTGTTGTTCTTCAGCTTCTTGATGGCATCCTTAACCTCCCTCATCGTGGGTGCTGGCTCGTCCTCGTCGTCCACCATACCGCTGACGTCGTTTCCCCCGTCGCCCTGGTACTCCGCCTCTGGGCCGTTCAGGTGCTCGTCGAAGTGCTGCTTCCACCTTTCGATCACCTCACGCTCGTCTGTCAAGATTCCCCCGTCCTTATCCCGGCACATTTCGGCTCGCGGCATGAAGCCAGTCCGGGATTGACTGAGTTTCTTGTAGAACTTGCGCGTTTCGTTGGAGCGATACAGCTGATCCATGTCCTGGCACTCCAACTCTTCCAAGCGGCGCTTCTTATCCCGGAAGAGATGGGTTTGCTGTCTTCGCAACTGTTTGTACGACTCCTTGTTCCCACGGGTGTTGTGCAGCAGCCACTTGTCCCGCGCTGCTTTCTTCTCGTCCCAAATCGCCTGACATTCCTCGTCGAACCAGCCGTTCCGTCGAACTCGGTCCACGTACCCGATGGCGCTCGATGCCGCTGCGTTGATGGCTGCTTCCATATGGCTCCAGCAGGCCTCCAGAGGGGCTTCGTCGAGCTCACCCTCGTCAGGCAACGCAGCTTCGAGTTCCCGCGCGTACTTTGTAGCGACCTCATGGTCCTTGAGTCGCTCCAGGTTATACCGCTGCGGGCGACGGTACCGGATCTTGTTGACCTCGGACAGGCGTTGGCGCAGCTTTGCCACCACCAGGTAGTGGTCCGAGTCGATGTCCGCGCCACGGTAGGTTCTGACGTCGATTATGTTCGAGAAGTGCCGACCATCGATGAGAACATGGTCGATTTGCGTCTCCGTGTCGTTTGGTGATCTCCAGGTGTACTTGTATAGGGAGGTGTGCTGGAAGAAGGTACTACGTATGGCCATGTTTCGGGAGGTAGCGAAATCGATGAGTCGTAGGCCGTTCTCGTTCGTCTGCTGGTGAGCGCTGAACCTCCCAATAACCGGTCTAAACTCCTCCTCCTGGCCGACTTGAGCGTTTAAGTCGCCGATGACAATCTTGACGTCGTGTTTTGGACACTTCCTGTACTCGCGGTCAAGAAGCTCGTAGAAAGCGTCCTTGTCATCGGCGTCGCTTCCCATGTGCGGGCTGTGCACGTTGATGATGCTCAGATTGAAGAATCGGCCCTTAATTCTCAACCGGCACATTCTGTCGTTGACTGGCCACCACCCAATCACGCGCTTCGACATTTCGCCCAGCACTATAAAAGCTGTCCCCAGCTCGTGTGTATTGCCGCCGCTCCAATACATAGTGTAGTCACCGTACTCCCGGTGGTCCTTCCCCGTCCAGCACACCTCCTGCAGCGCCACGACTTCGAGACCGCGGACCCGCAATTCGTTGGAAAGAATGCGGTCGCTCCCATCGAAGTTGAGAGACCTGCAGTTCCACGTCCCGAGTTTCCAATCCCTGGATCCCCGAAAATCGGGTCGGCGATTGGATCGGCTCGCATCTGGAGCTCTCTGCACTACTGTTTTACGGCGGGTGCGTGTAGCCATCACCAACCCCCTGTCTCGCCGGAGGACCGTCGTACCAGGACTGTTTAGAGTCCCACCCTGGCACTGGGACTGTTAATCAGCCGCCCCTAACCTGGGGAACAGACGCTGTTTCGAGCCGCCCCTAACCTGGGGAACAGCCGCTCGAGGGGGGGGGGGGGGGTCTGAACTCTATCCGCTGTAAGCCGCCCCTAACATGGAGAACAGACGCTTACCTCGACTATGGAGCCAGACACCAGTTTCTTCGAGCCGCCCCTAACCTGGGGAACAGCCGCTCACGGGGAAAGGGAGTCGAAACCCCACGTTGTTTTGGGCCGCCCCTAACCTGGGGTACAGCCGCCCAAAAACTGGATGCGGAGGGGGGAGGGGGGAGGGGCTTTGGTGCACGTACGCAGCGGTCACTTGCGTTCACTTTCCCTTTAATTTTCTTTTTAATTTTTACAATAAAAAACTTTTTGCCGATTTTTTTTGTCGCACTACTATTTCACTCCGACCCACTGTGCGCCTTCCAAAACTCTTCCACACTTCCAAGCAACACCACACGCAGACCGTTCGTGACGACGACGGTACGATCACACAACACTACCGCGATGCGAAGGAACGAAGACGACGACGACGACGACGAGCTTCTTGTTGCCGGGGAGCACTTTATTGTTCACTTGTTTGGCCAGATCTGAACCGCAAGATCGACCAATTTTTTCGTGCGAAATATTGGCGATTTCGCGATCGCTGGACGCGGATTTTGTTTTGCACCGCTTCACTACAGGTTCCAACACCTGCTGACGGGAACTTCACGTCGCGGCAAACCGGATAACCACGGATTCGCGAGTAAATTCGACGGACCGGCCGAAGTACAACACCGCGTTAGTACGCACGCACACTCGCAGATAGCAGAAGCTTTCATATTCCCGGGAAAACTCAAACCATCCAGCTGCAAATGGCATCACAAGCTGTTTCTTCAACGTTGTTGGTCAGCTGCAATGATTTCGTTGTCGTCTTTTTAATGTTATTCAAAGAAACAGTTTTTTCTCATCTCAAGTTTAATCATCATGTAAAATCTTGTTTTAAAACTTTAAACAGACGCAGCAAACACACTTCAAAGTGAATTACTCTCCCGTGGATCAGGCCTGACGCCAGTCATCATTATCGACCATTCTTGCAGGATCTGGTCAAGCAAATGGGAAATACGCATTCATGAATAAATCCCGAAGTAAGTAAGGTGAAGTGCAACGTCCTAGATCCACCGAGCGTTCCAACTGACAGCTCATCCTCATCCGAAGGTACAAAGTGGCAAACTTCACCTTGAAAACAACGCAACAGCAGCATCGTTAGGGGTTGACAACAGAGCCGAGTAATTTCGCCATTTGCACGGAAAATGGGCAACAAATCGATGCTTTGTATTGGAAGCTCGCAGAGAGATGATGGCTTCCTGGAAGCGTTTCCTGTTTTCATTTGAAGTGAGTGGGTCTTCCAGACCGTGGAAGTGAGGATTCAGCCGGTGTGGGAAGAATGCTGTTGTTTACCATAAATTGGTGGTTTGTGACTGTTCAGAGGAGTGGGTTTTATCAAAAGTTGTAAAAAAAAATAAAAACTAAAAACTAAAAACTAAAAACTAAAAACTAAAAACTAAAAACTAAAAACTAAAAACTAAAAACTAAAAACTAAAAACTAAAAACTAAAAACTAAAAACTAAAAACTAAAAACTAAAAACTAAAAACTAAAACTAAAAACTAAAAACTAAAAACTAAAAACTAAAAACTAAAAACTAAAAACTAAAAACTAAAAACTAAAAACTAAAAACTAAAAACTAAAAACTAAAAACTAAAAACTAAAAAATAAAAACTAAAAACTAAAAACTAAAAACTAAAAACTAAAAACTAAAAACTAAAAACTAAAAACTAAAAACTAAAAACTAAAAACTAAAAACTAAAAACTAAAAACTAAAAACTAAAAACTAAAAACTAAAAACTAAAAACTAAAAACTAAAAACTAAAAACTAAAAACTAAAAACTAAAAACTAAAAACTAAAAACTAAAAACTAAAAACTAAAAACTAAAAACTAAAAACTAAAAACTAAAAACTAAAAACTAAAAACTAAAAACTAAAAACTAAAAACTAAAAACTAAAAACTAAAAACTAAAAACTAAAAACTAAAAACTAAAAACTAAAAACTAAAAACTAAAAACTAAAAACTAAAAACTAAAAACTAAAAACTAAAAACTAAAAACTAAAAACTAAAAACTAAAAACTAAAAACTAAAAACTAAAAACTAAAAACTAAAAACTAAAAACTAAAAACTAAAAACTAAAAACTAAAAACTAAAAACTAAAAACTAAAAACTAAAAACTAAAAACTAAAAACTAAAAACTAAAAACTAAAAACTAAAAACTAAAAACTAAAAACTAAAAACTAAAAACTAAAAACTAAAAACTAAAAAACTAAAAACTAAAAACTAAAAACTAAAAACTAAAAACTAAAAACTAAAAACTAAAAACTAAAAACTAAAAACTAAAAACTAAAAACTAAAAACTAAAAACTAAAAACTAAAAACTAAAAACTAAAAACTAAAAAACTAAAAACTAAAAAACTAAAAACTAAAAACTAAAAACTAAAAACTAAATAATAAAAATTAAAAACTAAAAACTAAAAACTAAAAACTAAAAACTAAAAACTAAAAACTAAAAACTAAAAACTAAAAACTAAAAACTAAAAACTAAAAAACTAAAAACTAAAAACTAAAAACTAAAAACTAAAAACTAAAAACTAAAAACTAAAAACTAAAAACTAAAAACTAAAAACTAAAAACTAAAAACTAAAAACTAAAAACTAAAAACTAAAACTAAAAACTAAAAACTAAAAACTAAAAACTAAAAACTAAAAACTAAAAACTAAAAACTAAAAACTAAAAACTAAAAACTAAAAACTTAAAACTAAAAACTAAAAACTAAAAACTAAAAACTAAAAACTAAAAACTAAAAACTAAAAACTAAAAACTAAAAACTAAAAACTAAAAACTAAAAACTAAAAACTAAAAACTAAAAACTAAAAACTAAAAACTAAAACTAAAAACTAAAAACTAAAAACTAAAACTAAAAACTAAAAACTAAAAACTAAAAACTAAAAACTAAAAACTAAAAACTAAAAACTAAAAACTAAAAACTAAAAACTAAAAACTAAAAACTAAAAACTAAAAACTAAAACTAAAAACTAAAAACTAAAAACTAAAAAACTAAAAACTAAAAACTAAAAACTAAAAACTAAAAACTAAAAACTAAAAACTAAAAACTAAAAACTAAAAACTAAAAACTAAAAACTAAAAACTAAAAACTAAAAACTAAAAACTAAAAACTAAAAACTAAAAACTAAAAACTAAAAACTAAAAACTAAAAACTAAAAACTAAAAACTAAAAACTAAAAACTAAAAACTAAAAACTAAAAACTAAAAACTAAAAACTAAAAACTAAAAACTAAAAACTAAAAACTAAAAACTAAAAACTAAAAACTAAAAACTAAAAACTAAAAACTAAAAACTAAAAACTAAAAACTAAAAACTAAAAACTAAAAAACTAAAAACTAAAAACTAAAAACTAAAAACTAAAAACTAAAAACTAAAAACTAAAAACTAAAAACTAAAAACTAAAAACTAAAAACTAAAAACTAAAAACTAAAAACTAAAAACTAAAAACTAAAAACTAAAAACTAAAAACTAAAAACTAAAAACTAAAAACTAAAAACTAAAAACTAAAAACTAAAAACTAAAAACTAAAAACTAAAAACTTTTTATGTTTTATGTTTTATGTTTTATGTTTTATGTTTTATGTTTTATGTTTTATGTTTTATGTTTTATGTTTTATGTTTTATGTTTTATGTTTTATGTTTTATGTTTTATGTTTTATGTTTTATGTTTTATGTTTTATGTTTTATGTTTTATGTTTTATGTTTTATGTTTTATGTTTTATGTTTTATGTTTTATGTTTTATGTTTTATGTTTTATGTTTTATGTTTTATGTTTAATGTTTTATGTTTTATGTTTTATGTTTTATGTTTTATGTTTTATGTTTTATGTTTTATGTTTTATGTTTTATGTTTTATGTTTTATGTTTTATGTTTTATGTTTTATGTTTTATGTTTTATGTTTTATGTTTTATGTTTAATGTTTAATGTTTTATGTTTTATGTTTTATGTTTTATGTTTTATGTTTTATGTTTTATGTTTTATGTTTTATGTTTTATGTTTTATGTTTTATGTTTTATGTTTTATGTTTTATGTTTTATGTTTTATGTTTTATGTTTTATGTTTTATGTTTTATGTTTTATGTTTTATGTTTTATGTTTTATGTTTTATGTTTTATGTTTTATGTTTTATGTTTTATGTTTTATGTTTTATGTTTTATGTTTTATGTTTTATGTTTTATGTTTTATGTTTTATGTTTTATGTTTTATGTTTTATGTTTTATGTTTTATGTTTTATGTTTTATGTTTTATGTTTTATGTTTTATGTTTTATGTTTTATGTTTTATGTTTTATGTTTTATGTTTTATGTTTTATGTTTTATGTTTTATGTTTTATGTTTTATGTTTTATGTTTTATTAACATTAAACATTAAACATTAAACATTAAACATTAAACATTAAACATTAAACATTAAACATTAAACATTAAACATTAAACATTAAACATTAAACATTAAACATTAAACATTAAACATTAAACATTAAACATTAAACATTAAACATTAAACATTAAACATTAAACATTAAACATTAAACATTAAACATTAAACATTAAACATTAAACATTAAACATTAAACATTAAACATTAAACATTAAACATTAAACATTAAACATTAAACATTAAACATTAAACATTAAACATTAAACATTAAACATTAAACATTAAACATTAAACATTAAACATTAAACATTAAACATTAAACATTAAACATTAAACATTAAACATTAAACATTAAACATTAAACATTAAACATTAAACATTAAACATCAAACATTAAACATTAAACATTAAACATTAAACATTAAACATTAAACATTAAACATTAAACATTAAACATTAAACATTAAACATTAAACATTAAACTTTAAACATTAAACATTAAACATTAAACATTAAACATTAAACATTAAACATTAAACATTAAACATTAAACATTAAACATTAAACATTAAACATTAAACATTAAACATTAAACATTAAACATTAAACATTAAACATTAAACATTAAACATTAAACATAAAACATTAAACATTTCACCCAAACTCACTTCCACCAACAGTTTCAACCATTCCAGCGATATTCTTGGTCAGCTGTGGCAACAATACCGCTGCTCGTTATCCGCTCTTTATATTTTTCCAGTGCCACACAGTGCTTACCAAGACCGAAGAAGGGCTTCACTCCTCTGATCGCCGGCCATCGTGCCGGTTTCAGTCGTCGTCGTTCTGGTTTCCGGTAATGAGCTGGATTTATTTTCTCTCCTCGCCTCTGTGTTTTTGTGTTCTCGTGGCATTGGAAGGAAAAAACACAACCAGCACAAATAACGATAGCGATGCCAAAGTAAAAATAATTGCCCCAACTAACAAACCGACGAGGGAGATTGTGGGGCCTTGCGTGATTCCGACTAGATTCGGTGGATTAATTGGATTACTTTATTTGCTACTGCGAGAGCGCATGTTATGCCTGGTCCGCACAGAATGTGGCCATTTGTTAGCAAATTACCATTTTATGGTGAATGTGAACCAATGGAGTGTACTCGTTTGGGGATGAGTTATGGGCGTTTCTCCGAGAAAAACGAACCTATAATAGGAGAAGCGCGCAGGAATTAAGCGCAAAAACCGCTGGAGCTGGGTTTTGGTAAATTGGCAAACATTCCGACTGTCATAACTCAATGAAATCATTAAGGTCGATCGGATTTTTAAAGGGACATTCAGTGAACGCTGCGTTCGAGGAACATTGTAATTACATTATGATTAATACTATTAGTAGCATCCAAAACATACCTTCGACACAGTCATTCTCGAACACATTTTGGTCGAAATTCTTTGAATGGTATGGCATGCATTGTTATGCGTAACCAAACCACATTTTTACATCTCACTTGGATATCGCAACATAGATAAAATTATCACGAATTCGTTAATGTCATGCTGGGAAAGGATCTGTTACCAGTAATCAACTCGAGTTATAAATTTCATGGTAGATTTACAACGGTTATAGGTTAAATAACACACAATTCGCTTTTGATCGAAATTTAATACATCGTGCAGTTTCCACGATTGATGTAGTTAGAGAGTGACATTTCCAGGAGTTGAAAACTATCGGGAATAGAAAATTGTATTTTGAAGAATTCCAGAAATTTTAAAATCAATTATTTTCTTGTGCATCCTTTCAAAAAGTTCTTTGAATAATATTTATTTTTTATAAATACTTTCTGAGTGATTTTAAATTTTAAAATAACGGAAGCACATCAACTTTAGAAACAAGGACTGTAGATTATAATGTTTAGAAAAAAAAAAAATCAAAAATATTTTACAATCAATTCTTTTTCAAAATTAGCCTTTTTGAATATTTTTTTAATATGGCTCAAACATTATGGGGACCTTCTTTCTGACCAAATATTCCATGCAATATTTTTAACATATCTTTGATTCATTGTAGGGTTAGTGAATTTTCACGATTTCACGGACAGCGTAAAAATAGTGAAAATCCAATTTTTTCGCGAAATCCCGTGAAATTGATGGATTTCCTGAAATCAATGCAAATTTAACAAATATTTTATCTTTAAAGGTTTAAATGTTAATTTGATTAGTTTTCAATTGAAAAAAAATTCAACTCTTCAGTCGAAATCTAATAAAATTAAAATAAACACAAACATTACAGTATAATTGTCACAATTTTAAATTTGAAATACTCGTAGCATTCCGGGATTATTTTATGAAGGATTCAATATTCAATTTTATTTTCACAGTAGCAAGTAATTTTAACAAAGTATAAATCATAATTGAATACTTTTTGCTAGAAATCAAGAAAATAAATTGCTTGAATTTGTTTTATCATATTTAGTGACAAACCTTCAATATCATCGCTTTAAGCACGATTGGGCTGGCTTTTTTTATTTAAGTGAAATTTATTTGTACCGTTCGTGAAAAATTCCGTGCAGTAACAATTTGGCTACCATTTATTCTATCGGTAAAATTACAAAATAAAATTGAGGTTGAATCCACGGTTTATTCAAGATTAAATTACTTAAGTCTTAAAAATTTGCTATTTTTTTAAATGTTTAAGATTATTTCTTAGTCTCATGAAATTACAATAAAATTTAATGTTAGTCTGATCGGTCCCGTAAAAACTGGAAATATTCTGCTTGAAAAATCACTTATCTTCTAACAATGCTTGGGTTGTTTGATAATCGATTTGCAAAATCGCCAAAAATCCATTTTTCAACCAATTTTTGATCTTTAAAATGCATTGTAAAGAAGAACTCTTAAAATTTCAGAAAATTTATGGGTTGGAAGTTTTACTTGTTTGATGTGACTTTGCCATTGTTTTTTAAAAAGGTCATTTTTTTAGGGGTCAACTTTGACTGTGTTTTTTACTAACATGTCCTATGTTTTAAGTAAAAAGAAGTATGCATTAATTTTTCCAGTGTCCTAGGCTATGCTTCTACGCATTTTTTACAATTTAAATGATAATGGTGCCATTATATAGAAGAAAATGTGAAAAACAAGCAAAAAATTGGAAAAGTGACTGTAAAAACATGAAAAAAATTGGAGAGGCAAAATGTAATGATAGGAGGTGGAAGAATAAGCCAAATTCTACCAAAAACAAACATAAACTAAACAAGATAAATGCAAATTAAAATTCTTAAAATAAAACAAGAAAAACATAAAACAAGAGATGTAAAGTTTTTCGTAGGACAAAAGTTGCTCAAAATGACTTCCTAAACACGAAGAAAATAAAAATTTTCGAAAAAGAATTGGGCAGTAGGGGGTTAATGCTCATTTTGAACAACTTTTTGATTAAAGTAAACAAAATAAAAAAATAAGAACGTTTTTTTTCTTAACGAAAATGTAAATGCAACATTTTTTAGACCGTAAAATCAGTTAAACCATCTGAATTCTACAAACATAAGAAATAATTTATAACCTCCCTCCCCTTCACTATTTAGAATTGTTAGATTTTCGTCTGCCAGATTTTTTTCAGATTTTTATCGATATTTTGCCAGTTTTTTTTTTTCAAATTTTGACCAGGCAACCCTGTGCTTAATAAAAAATCAGGTGTACAAAAATCTATCCGGTTGCATAACATATGATTAAATAGGTAATTCTTTAATTTTTCACGTTCAGTGAAATTTCCGTTAAAATTAGTATTATCAAATATTTTTTTCCCGTGAAAATTGCCTTTTTAACCAGGAAAATCACTCCTGTTTGTTTTTCTTTTATCAACTCTATCTCAGCAACCAAAAGTCAAACCTTCAATGCGAAAGGAATGAAATAATCACTTTTTTGAACTTTTGAAATATATAAACACTGCCAATTTTTTATTGAAATCAAACTTCTGGTTGCCCTATCTCGAAAACTTTTCATTTTTCAAAATTCTTTCATATTTTTTTCGATTGCAAGTGCAATTTTCCTGTAAAAAAATTTCTACTTTATATTTTGAAAGAAAAAACGCATTTTTTTCAAAAATTCATTACTCGATGTATGGCGCGGTTTTGTTCCTTAAAAGATATAAAAAACATCAAACATTAAAAAAATTTTTTTTTTCATAAACATTTCATCTCTTCAAAAACAATAATTTATTTTTTTACAAGACTAACATTTGAAAAGGGCGTAATATTGAATGTTTTAACCATTTAAAATGTTAGTCTTGATTTATAAAAAATGAAAATATAGTTTTCGAAAAAATTTTAGCAATGACAATCTGACCATTAGCTGCTGAGATATCGACATTGAAAAATGGTGGGTTGTTTGGGTGAGACTTAGAAAACATCAATTTTCCTGATTTAAAATCTTTGTATGCCAACATCACAGCAACTAAGGGTCGTAACAACAAAGTCAGCCATTCAATAATATTTTATTCTAAATATAAGAAACTGTTCTTTAAGATTACAACGAAAAATTAGTTTACAAAAATTTTGCGACCAACATTTTGATTTCTTGAAAAAAAAATCAGTAGTGATTCCAAAATTCGTAACTCGGTCAAAGTTTTTTTTTGCATTTTCTTGGCATTTGGTTTCCCGTAAAACACATAAAAATATTAAATATATTCAAATAGTGTTTTTCGCAAATCAAGTTTAAGTGACAAAAAGTGAAAATGATAATCACAAAAAAATTTCTACCGTGTTTATTTTTTACATTGTAGCCCTTATCCTTACCTACAGCTTTGCCGAAGACACCAAATCGATCAAAAAATTCCTTCAAAAGATACAGTTTTTTTAATTTTCATAAATCATTTTTGTATGGACAGCTGCAAAATTTGTATGAATAATCATATGGACAAGCTTATGATGAAAAATGGTTTCTTTGGGCATACCAAAGGCACACAAAAAGTATCAGCCGAATTAAAAAATATAAAAATTAAAAAAAAAACGAGTTCGTAGAGAGTTGCTTATTCTTTTTAAAGAAATTTTGATGACCATTTTGTCTGCATTAATTCAAAGGGTATTTTTATCATCAAGTGTAATAAACTTTACAAAAATGTCATCACTCATGCTCATCCATCCGGTTTCTCCAGAAAAAAATGCTCCCTTGGAGTGTCTGCCAAAATGTTGTCCAAATTCCCTCTCAGATATGGCGCAACTTCATTAAAGTGTTCCTGTCGTCATTCCATCACCATCCATCTGAGAGTGCAATATGTCCAGTAGCAGCAGCAGCATAGTCCAGTACATAGTGATTGAGCCGTGATAACAAACATTGGGCCAGAGATTTATTTCCATTTCTGTACTGCTGGCGTACAGGCTGGATTTATTTTCCCTCTGTACGAGCATATCTACAATGTAGAAAACCGTGCCAAAGGTCGTCCACAATTTGCCGAGAAATTCTAGTCAAAATCAAAATTCGCTTAATTTTCTAGTTGTTATTAAACTTTTTTTTTTAATTTAAAACCCACAAAATGTCTTTTTCAAAAAAAAAAAAACCAACATAAAAACTAAAAAAAGTCGAAAACAACATTTTCTTAATTTCCCAAAGACCTCCCCACTGCTGCCGCTGGAACAAAACTAGCTTTATGAGTTCGGAACCCAGCGCAGCACACTGGACCAGGAATTGGGTCAATGGTTGCGGACGACGAGATCCTGGCCTGTCCTCTCTAGCCTGACTTGGCCTGCCCCAACTGACTTTTGGAGCATATCGACTGAGCAAACCAGAAAAAAAAGAAGAAAAAGCTAAAGGCAAAGAATCCCATAAAAGGGAAAATAACTATCAACGACCGAACAGTGGGGACAAATGTGAGGCGGAAGACACTCGTCCGAATGCAGTTATGCGGACACTTTTGGGTTTGGTTTGCAGAGGAATTGGGGGTGGGAGAGGTCCCCGGGATGCCCTTTCATTCCGGAAAGACACCCTGGCAGTTAGCAGGCGATGGTCGAATCGAGCGAGGAGTTTCTTCCAAAAGGGCTAACTGTTTCAAATGGTGAGGAACCGGTAAATGTCGTAAATTTAAAAATCGTTTATTGAGTTATGTATGTGAACTTTATTGTACCATACAAGCTTAATAAGTATGACTTTGAGTAAAAAACAGTCGTATGAAAAATATACAAGATTTATTTAAAACAAAAAATCATCGAAGTTCAAAAAAGCAAAATATAGAGAATTTTCTCAGCACTTCAAAAAGAAATTTTTTAAAGTGGGCAAGAATGTGCACTTATTTAAAAAAATTAAAAACTGCGACTATTTTCAAAAAAGTCACCTGAAAATGGATTTAACTTGAAAACGATGCACTTTATAAAAATTTCAATGGAGTACTTTTTGATTACAAATTTGATTTTACATCGAAAAATGAAGTTGAAAAATCGATCAAAAAAATCCTTCAAAAGATAAAGATTTTTGAATTTTCAACAATCATTTTTGTATGGACAGCTGCCAAATTTGTATGGAAAATTATATGAACGAACTAATGATGCAAAATGGCTTCTTTGGGCATACCGTAGGCACCAAAAAAGTTTCAGTCGGATTAAAAAATACAAAAAAAATCGAATGACCGAAATCTAAGAGAACTGCTCATATTTATTAAAATAAAAATGTCTTCTGGTAAAGCTTTACGTTATTTAGAAAATATTTTTTTTAATTCACAAATGACAAGTCATAATTTATTGATAATAAAATGTTTTTGGAAAAATAAATGCAATTATATTCAACATAACCTCTCGTTGTTATAAAAGTAGCGGGGTATTAGTATGTTTCCTCCTTTCATTTTCTGTTAAATCTTGTTGTATCAAACATGTCTTTTTTACACAGTGGTTCGAATTCGAAATCATAATTAGTCTGTTATTACAATAACGACGAATAACAAATCTTGATATAAAAAACATAAAATGTTTCAAAAAATGTTATTCCCAAGTTATTTTCGTCTGCTCGGGAACAAATGGTCAAGGTTAATAAGGGGGCACGGCGTGTTTTCTAGAACAACCTTATCAGGAAAAAATAGTCATCGCCACTTTCAAATGTGTCTTATAGGAAATTTTCTCAGCTTTCCAATGCTTCTAAAAGCGAAATGTTTCATCGGGAAATTTCTGAGATATCTCTATTTTAAGTTTTTTGGTTTTAAATTCCTTTTTTATTTATTGGAAACTTTATACTAACAATTCAGAAAACTTATCAAATGATGTGTTTCAGGAGTCATTTACTCATCAAAATGTTTGCACATTTTGATGAGTAAGACAAGAAACAACTTTGTAGAAGGTTGCAAACCGCTAAACATTTTGAAAATTATGTTTTGTCTAAGTTTTTGAATATATGGGATTTATTCAGAAATTAAAATCATAAACAGTGTAAAAATGTATTTTTTACAAAAATTATTTGATAATTACATATTTTTTGTGTACTAATATCACGTGTCTACTCTGATTTAGCTTGTTCAGCCGAAATTTTGGCGGGTTTGTGATTGTTAATGGTTTTATTGAATTTTAATGAATAAATTTGATATTTTCATAAGCAAACATTAACCAGGAACATAAATACAAATATGATTTGAAAACGAAAATGTACTACATATTACTATAGCAAGCTTCAAAAGTCATATTTTCATGAGTATAAAATAAAGATAAAATTTTATAAAATGTTTTCTGTAGAAAATGCACATAATAGTAACAATAAAACTCGAGTCTTCCAATTCAGAATTCTGAAAACACCGTCACAAACATTTATTTTTGTTTGAACAAAAATTAAATAGTATTTTAACAAAAAAAAATCTGACAGAAACTTTCTTTCCAAACTATTTCAACAAAAATCAAGACATATATATTTTTTTTAAGATGAGATTTAAGATGAGAGTCTTATAAACTTCTAAAATATTGCTAATTCCTTGATCATTTAATACAAAAAAACTGAAACAATCATTTCATACTAATGAAAAGTATTTCTCCTAAAGCTAGCAACAGTCATTTGCAGTATAATTTCGAGTATAAAACATGTTTTGTATCGATGTAACTAGTTAGTGTTTGATTAAGGAAATATGATACTTATTCATAAAAATCTTGTAATATCCTATCAATCTCAAACATGTAGAAATTTCGGTTTAATCAGCTAATTCCAAGCTGAATCAGAGCAGACCGGTGTTATTTGTACACACTAATTATGTAATAATCTATTTGTTCTTGTAAAAATAAGATTTCAATACGGTTTTTTTATTTTATTATTTGAATAAATCGCACATATTCAAAAATTCGGTTAAAACTCAATTTTCAAAATATTTAGCGGTTTGCAACCTTCAACAAAGTTGTTTCTTGTCTTATTTTGCACATTTTGGTCAGTAAAATACACATGAAACACATCATTTGACAAGTTTCCTGGACTGTTATTTAAAAGTTTCCAATAAATGATCAAGGATTTTAAAAGAAAAAACTAAAAAAAAGAGATATCTCAGAAATTTCCCGATGAAACATTTCGCTCTTAGAAGCATTGGAAAGCTGAGAAAATTTCCTATAAGACACTTTTGAAAGTAGTGATGACTATTTTTTCTCCTTAAGGTTACCCAGAAAACACGCCGTGGGGGATTACGCAAACAAAATATTTAGCAACTTTTCTGAATCGCAAAAAGCTCTATCTTCAAATGGAAAGTTCAAGAGCCATTTTTTGTGATTTGAACAATTCTCATCAACTTTTCCTATACTTCTGGAGAAACGAAACGGTCTATTTTTCCCTACCAAAAATAAAGGAATGGTAAATCAATAACTTTAAAAACCAGTGCTGAAAAGTCCTACTTTTCAACATTTGTTTTGAAAAGCAACATTTTTTAATATTTGTTTTGTTTTGAACGATATACACAAGGATGATTGACATAAAATTTCATTCAAGGATGGTTGACATAAAATTTCATTCAAAATTAATTTTTCGGAATTGAAAATAATATTGTAAGCAACTTGTTACAAAATATGACTTTTTCAGCACTCTTCGTATTCATCCAACTTGGAAAACCTGTGTTTCTTACAAAATTTCAGATTATAATGTGTACAACTTAATAAATAACGAACATTAGGAATTTAAAACTTCTCAAATAAATGCTTATTATACTTACTGACTTTCTTAATAGAAAATTGTTCTACTGAAAGTGCCAATCAATTTGGAGATATATAACTTATTTTTAAAGGATAAAAATGAATTACCTTCTTTAATTGTGTTTTATTGGACACTAAATGCATTATTTAGGTCAAAATTGTCTAATGGACGATTTATTTTAACATTGTTATATTTTTTTAAGTTGATGTTTTTGGAAACATTCATAAATTCATTCTCAATGAATCTTTTTTTTTATTCAGATTTAAAATTGCTATGAAAATGTACTAGTAATTATGTCGAGTATCATTGCCAACAACAATTCTGTAATTTACTTTGAAAAGGTCCAATAACCAAAATTTTCAGTTTTACTTTTTCGGTATTTTTTAATACCCCTGACTCAAGGCGGGTTCAAAAACACTCAAAAAGCAAAAAAACTGGAAATTTGGTTGGTTTATGGGATCTTTTCAAAGAAAACTCTAGAATTCATCCATCATAAATAAAATATGCATATTTATCAAGAGTTTTCTAGGTGAACTTTATCATAACTTACAACTTTGCCGAAGATTGCCCCCTGGGCTTTGTCATAATGAGTGTCATAGGTTTGATGCTTGTTTGGCAAAGAGTATGATTTGATTCGATGTGGAAATAAAATCGAAGTGTTCAGTATATTGCTGAAGCTTCCATTTTTACACATGGACACCACTTCATGCTGCGAGAACCCACTTTGGCGTAGTCTCAGGGCTTAATCGATGGCCGGTAAGCTGTCATCGAGACAAGGAGGTTCTCTGATAGTGGAAATATCACATTTGTACAATGAACCGCTACATATGTGATTTTTCCCTATCTTAATGTGGGTGTCAGGTTAGGACGCGGGTTAAAAAAAAATCCCTGGGCTTTGTCATAATGAGTATCATAGGTTTGATGCATATTTGGCAAGGAGTATGATTTGATCCGATGTGGAATTAAAATCGAAGTTTTTAGTATATTGCTGAAGCTTCCATTTTTACGGAGAGTTCGGTTTGTGCTGTCATCGAGTGCGGATCGTCGTGTCTCGCGCGCGTTTATTTTCTGTGTATTTGGGTGTTTTGTTGTAACCAGGCGCTCCATTTTTTAATAATTCAGCCCGGGACTAACCGTGGATCAGTTTTCTGGTGGAATTTTGTGTGTTCTTTTGTTTTATTTCGGATGAATCTGATTTTTTTTTCAAGTGTTTTCCTGTCCATGTTGATGGCTTACACGGCGTCGGTTCGGTTCGGCTTATGTATTGGTGTCGGCGAAGGAGGAAACCGAATACGTCTGGTTGTCTGTATGCGTGTGTGGTTTTGGGATGACATGAAGGTTACAGCAGGTTACATCGTGCGTGGTCGCGATAGTGTGAGTGTGCTGAGTAGTGAAAGGGCAAAAAAAGAGCTGAGCTGCTGTAAAGATGTGATAATGCGATACCCGAATTTTGCGTGAAGAGGGGTTTTTCGGTGTTTCGGAACTTAATGGCCTTTCTTGGTGTTTTCTAAAAATGGTGTCTACGGGGGAAGGCCTCAAAGAAGGCTGAACGGCCGAATGTAAGTGCTGATCCATCAAGCTTCGCATGTGGTTTCGGAAGCCGGTGTGCGTTGGTAGTGTGGAAACCCGGTGGTCGCGTCGAGCGCACGGCAATGTGTACGATTGTCAACACGGATGGCACGCGCTCTTCGTCGTGCTTGTGTGCAACAAGGCTTCGGAATTATGTGTACGGGTGGGGAGAGCGGAACACGAGAACGAGGCAAAGCAGCGATTCTGGCGCTGGTCCGCAGCAGTGGCGGCTCTCTCAATGCCTTTTCTACCATGCGCCGAGGATCACGTGGGTAGTGGTTAAAGATAATGCGGAATTCGGGTGAGATCAGTCTTATTTGTATTGTTATTATGTAGCCCTACGAGTGACAGTGTGTGTGTGCTTGGTAAAGCTTGATCGGATGAGAGAGAGAAAGAGAGAATCATGTTTACTAGCCAGGGATGCAAGAACGGAGCATTAATCGACGGATAAAAAATAATGCCAGAAGTTTTTTTATTTGTTATTATTGAATTAAATGCAATCTCAAATATTGAAACAAATAGAAGGAAACAAAAATGAATTTATGTGTTACATGTATTGTTTTGCTGGTTGCTTCTTCTACATTCAATATAGCGTCAACAAACTTCAGAAATAAGCTTGAACTAACGTGAATTTGGAAATTAAAATGAGATAAAACAGAGATTACTGTAGTTTTCAAACAACTTGCAAATTTTAACGGTTAAGGTCTCGGTGAGTGAGAGAGTGTGGTGTGTAAGAGTTTGTATGAATGAGTTTTTTTTTTTTTTTTCAATATAAATCAAATTATTTTTCAGGGATTGATTCGATGCTGTTAAACGTTCGCGTCGTGGTCGGTTCTCCCCGCTAAGTAATTTCGTCGTTATCGTTTCGTACCGCCGGTTTGTCGTTATCTTCAAATTGATTAGGACTGATCGAAAAGTTGTTTATTTTTGTTCGGCTTCGATTCGGGCGCATTTGTTTCTGTTGATTATCCAGTCATCCTTATTGTAATCATCGTTTTTATCTATTTGTCGCGCGTGGTTGATTCGACTTGACATTGCTTTTTGAATGTTTTCTCATTTTTCTTAATGGCTTAATACTATTCTTTTGCCGCGAAACAAATAAAAATCGGTCGATAATTAAAAATGATTTCTTGTGATCAATGGGATCATCACGATTGAGTGCGTGACGACCGACTCACGCAGGATTTTCGTTACCGTTGTCGTCTTTATTGTTACGAGTTCGGGTTCGTTTTCGTCCAAAGTTTGGTTTGCCACGTTTACCGTCGAGTTTGCCACGCAATTTGCATTTTTTTTTTTCATTTAATATTAAATTTGTTTTCGCAAATCAAAAGTTCTTCCCACAGCACCAATGCTCGGAAGGCACGCGTTCGATTAAAAAGTTTCTAAATAATAAACATTGTATCTTTCCGCAGCCGGCTGCCTAAGATTTTAAAAATTCAACCGATAAACAAATTGCTTATGGTCGCATCACCTACCACAGTGAATCCTGACCTCATACCCATCTTACTAACCCCTCAAAACTCATGTGATACTTTGTCGGAGACGCAGTCGATTTGGCGGTCCCATCACTCAAGTATCGGACTAACATTCCCATCCACTTCCCCGTGTCTTACCACTGGTCGTGGCCGGCGTCGGTATTGATCAGCACGATAGGGACCTTTGAAAATTGCGAAGGGGTGATGATTGGTTCCTACTTTTCATCTGTGGTCCACGGAGCAATGATTGGGGGTCCTGGTCAATAACGAAGTAGCAGCTTCGGGTAGACACCAATGCTATGCTATGCTACTTACAACTTTGCCGAAGATTGGTGATCAGCCAATCCCATCTTATGATACAGATGTTAGAAAAGTTTCATTGAATTTGCTTGTGGTCAGCCCCATTTTGGGAAAGCAATGGTTTTACGAAATCTATTTCAAATCGAAAAATGCAATGAAAAGCCGATTTGTGAAAGCAAAAAGCGTTTGAAAATAGAAACTGTTTCAATTTCAGGCTTAAGATTGTTCTGTTGTTTTTGCCTCAAAAAAATATCTGTACTTGTGGATTATCCTGAATGTGCAATTTATTACCATTACCAGAATATGGGACTTTTTTTCAAAACCTCGCCCCACTAGCTGAATATTGTTTCTGCACAGAAAAAAATCAATTCCCGTAATCGTGGATTAAGTTCCCGAATGTGAGATCCACGAAGGAATTTATTCATGAGTATGGTGCATTTGCACCATAAACGTGAATATATTCCTTCGTGGTTCTCATAATCGTGAACTGACATCACGGTTTCGAGAATTGATTTTTTTTCTGTGTGGAGCTATTTTAGGACACTGGGCCAAATATGAGCGAAATCGGTCAACATTTACTCATTGATAAGTTTGTATGGAAAAAATCGAAAAATGTTTGTAAAAATATTTTATTCTCAAGTCCCAAAATATTCCCAAAAGTGACTTTATCATTGGAAATTTAATGCTTTACAACCTTTCAGAACATATCAAAGCTGTAAAACTCGATCCTGAAAAGTTATTTTCGATTTAAAAAAGGCAGTTGCTGCCCTTAGTTGCTGAGATATTTTCAATTTTTTTAAACCAAGACTAACATTTTAAAAGGGCGTAATAGTGAATGTTAAGGGTCGTATCAACAAAGTTCAAAAATGCAAAATAAAGAGAATTTTCTCAGCTTTTCAAAAATATTTTTTTTCAAAAGTGGGCAAACAAGTGCACAAATTTTGAAAAATTAAAAACTGCAACTAATTTCAAAAAAGTCACCTAAAAATGGATTTAACTTGAAAACGGTGCACTTTATCAACATTTCACTATAGTACCGTAAAACGGGGTGATTTTATAGGATTTCAATTTATTTTTGGAATTTTTCCCAACTGGAAAGGTTTTTCTCAAGATTATTATTTTTAAAACATGTACTCGTGTAGGCCACACAAAGTTCATGCACTATTTCTGGAAAAAAGTTATTTTTTATAATGTTCAGAAAAATAGTTACGTTAAAAATTCTCATTTCAAATTCCGGGGTGACTTTGATAGTCATAGTTTTTCTTGTTAAAACCAGATTATAAGTGCTCAAACGTCAGTTTTACGTTAAATGAACCATCACTAAGGTTGATGATATAGTTTTCAAGAAAAAAAATCAATGTTTATATGAAGTTAACTAAGTTTTAAGGCTTTTTAACAAAATACTTATAAATTTTAGGTAAAGTTGTTAAAAAGTCGGAATTTTGCCTGAAATTCGTTAAATCTAGTATTGTTCATAAAATTATCGATTTATATTACATTTTTAACTGAATTCGAAGCACGAATCACAAGTTTTCACATTTCAGATGAAATTTGTTCAACTTAAATTGCCTTTAATTTTGGTTTTTTTTGAGTTATGTTTCAAAAACACATATTATTTAATATTTACAAAATTAGTATACCTTCTCCTAGTGGAAAATTCTCCAAAGAATCCGAAAATGTATTCCATTTTCCGATTCGAAATCATGTTCATTGAGAAAATCATGACACTTTGAGAAGTTTAAAATAATGCTTTTAATCAACATTTTTTTGAAAATAGTTTACTAACTTTTTAAACCTTTCAAAATGTTATGAAAAGTTCTTCTTGATGTACTTTGAGTACATCTCTACCATGGTCAGTATGGTTCCAAACCATTCCATACGTATTTAATTTGTATTCTTCATTTTGCGGAAAAATCTCAAACCTATCAAAGTCACCCCGGCTAACAAAGTCACCCCGTTTTACGGTACTTTTTGATTGCAAATTTTGCATAACTCGCTCAAAGATTTTTTGCATAACCTGCAAATTTCGGAAAAGTTGGCATTAAATGTTTTCTAAAACATATCAAAAAATAAAAAAAAATTAAAAATAGTTTTTTTTTGCAAATCAAGTTTTAGTGACAAAAAGTTAAATAAATGATCACCATAATTTATTTTACCGTGCATCATTATTTTCAGTGCAGTACATATCCATACCTTCAACTTTGCCGAAGACACCAAATCGATCAAAAAATGTCTTCAAAAGATACAGATTTTTGAATTTTCATACATCATTTTTGTATGGCCAGCTGCCAAATTTGTATGGAAAATTATATGGACAAACTAATGATGCAAAATGGCTTCTTTGGGCATACCGAAGGCACCAAAAAAGTTTCATCGGATTAAAAAATACAAAAAAATCGAATGACCGAAATCTGAGAGAATTGTTCAAAACTAAAAAAAATAATATTTTTTTATTCCTTTTTGAGCCTTTTGCGTCAGTGTCAGTGCCGATTAAACTCTTGCGCAATCAAATCGTCGTCGCTCGGCCACACCCACACACGAAACTGCTCAGAGAGGAGCGCAGCTTACAAAATAGTAGCACAGCATTCGTTTTGTCGCTGCTGTCAAACTGTTTCTTCATGATATGTAAACAAAAAAAATGCAGTCTAAAATAATTCGACAGATCAGATCTTGACATGACATGACGCGATCAGCATGGTTGAGTAGATCAGGAATCAATCCGATCAGAGAGAGAGCGGGAAGGAGAGCACCAGAGATTCTGAATTTACGTTAGTTTGTTTTGAAGCTATTGTTTGCTTTTTAGAAAATCGCAGATCATAAAGCAAATTTCTATGGTTAATGAAAAAAAGTGTATACAAATTTCAAAACTATACTATATTTTAATCAAATTTCCAATCCGTATTTTGAACAATTCAATTTATTTCAGTTGTAGTGACATTATTCTGTTGGTAATATTCGTGGTTAAAATTTCAAAATTCCAAGCCATGGACGCTTAAGTGCACTCAGTTAGCCAAAGGCACACCATATGGTCAGCATTCGCGAGGAGCTGGCCCCGCTGGCTGATTTCTGGTCTGTAGGTCACTAGCAGTCACTGGAGAACCGGGCGGCGTGTGGCATTTGTCGACTACTGGTGCAACAGAGTAGCAGCATCTGATCTCCGGCCAGCCAGTAACTGGGCCCATAACAAAACGAGGACACCTCCGTGTGTGTTTGTGTTTTGGGAACTTTGCCAAAAAAAACCCAGTTCACAGATTTGTATAATTTGGGTCATGTTTTCGACCACGTGTGTGTGTGACTGCGAGTGTGTTTGGATTGTGACCGGTCTGGATAAATATATTTTCATGATCATGTGTGTGAGAGAAAGAGAGTTTGTCCGAAAAAGCAAAAAAAAAAAGAATAGAGCAAGAAGAAGTGCGCTTCATAAAGCGAGAGCCCCAGAACTCGAGCAGATGTTACGGAAATAGATAAAAATAACAATGTAAGAGTGCATATTTTTCCTGGGACCAGCTCTGCAGGATATTCGTCCCATTCCGGGCGCTGGCAACACTCTGCTGGCAGGATATCAGGGAGGATGAAGGTTCAGCAGCAGAATTTTCCCTTTTATTCCGGTGGTGGGGTGTTATTTTTTCATACATTTCTTGTCTGGTTTATCTGAACTGCAATAAATAAGTGAGTGCTGCAGCAGCGTCCGAAAGAATGCCAAACTATACGGACCCGATTAGGGGTCCAAGCCTGGTCGGTAACATTAAAGTAAGTTTGAATGTGTTTTTTTATTTGTTGCGTTTTGATAAAGTGCGGTTGTACATCAAATTGATAATCAAAATGTTTATCTTCATATAACAGTTTTTGTACGTCAACTGCGCATTTTTCTCTTGTTTAAAGGCATTCTGTAGTTTACAACTTTATTTGCAAATGTTATTTTTCATTGGTTCTCTTATTTCTTGTGATAACTAGCTCTCAAAATAACCATATGGAAATTTGGAATCACCCCAAACGCTACGTTCAGTTATCGCATTCCATTGAACGATTCGAGGTCACAACCTGTCATATTCCACCCACGCATTCCGGCCATGAAGCGAAATATTCAGGTCCCAAAAATAGCGCATCCACAGCACATGTCCTATTCTAAGCTCGGCTTCAAAAGCACTACCGCAAAGCACGCATCACCTCTTAATTAATATTCCGCCAAAAGCCGTGTTTCGCCGAAATTCCAACCGGAGTGATTCCGCGCTCCTCGACTCACCGATTATTATTACTTCCGTGCCAGGAATGACCAATCGAGGGGCAGCCTCTGATGAAATGTGGAACGACGTGTGGTCATCTGGCTTCTGAAACGGGATTCTCATTGCGCCAGGTGTGATGTGCGATTGCGAGGACTTTCACAAAAATCAATCACCATATTTTTGGTTCCGTTGTTGACCGTTGAGTGAATGGGATTTCTAAATAAGAGCTTTGGTTGTATGTCGATAGCAGAAATTCCACTTTGAGTGTCAGCTTTGTACTGACGGTAAACTGGGAAAAAACAATGAAACAAAAAAAAATGCATCCTCTCTTGTCGCGGTAAGCGATGTTATAGCCTCTCCAAAAACCAAAACCAAAACCAAAACCAAAACCAAAACCAAAACCAAAACCAAAACCAAAACCAAAACCAAAACCAAAACCAAAACCAAAACCAAAACCAAAACCAAAACCAAAAACAAAAACAATTACCAATTTCCAATTTCCAATTTCCAATTTCCAATTTCCAATTTCCAATTTCCAATTTCCAATTTCCAATTTCCAATTTCCAATTTCCAATTTCCAATTTCCAATTTCCAATTTCCAATTTCCAATTTCCAATTTCCAATTTCCAATTTCCAATTTCCAATTTGCAATTTCCAATTTCCAATTTCCAATTTCCAATTTCCAATTTCCAATTTCCAATTTCCAATTTCCAATTTCCAATTTCCAATTTCCAATTTCTAATTTCCAATTTCCAATTTCTAATTTCCAATTTCCAATTTCCAATTTCCAATTTCCAATTTCCAATTTCCAATTTCCAATTTCCAATTTCCAATTTCCAATTTCCAATTTCCAATTTCCAATTTCCAATTTCCAATTTCCAATTTCCAAATTCCAATTTCCAATTTCCAATTTCCAATTTCCAATTTCCAATTTCCAATTTCCAATTTCCAATTTCCAATTTCCAATTTCCAATTTCCAATTTCCAATTTCCAATTTCCAATTTCCAATTTCCAATTTCACATTCCAATTACCAATTACCGATTACCCATTTCCAATTTCCAATTTCTAATTTCCAATTTCCAATTACCAATTACCAATTACCAATTACCAATTACCAATTACCAATTACCAATTACCAATTACCAATTACCAATTACCAATTACCAATTACCAATTACCAATTACCAATTACCAATTACCAATTACCAATTACCAATTACCAATTACCAATTACCAATTACCAATTACCACATTTTTTTTAATGCCTATCAATGTGGTCAATAACGATTCCCCAAAAAGTTCTTCGTGATGCTTTGGTAATTTTCAATTCCGTCAAAACGGTTTTGTACTGATGCAGTTTGGTTACAATCCTATGGCCGCAATTTCAGTGCCCACGTTAAGCGGTCCTAAAGCTAGCAGCCAATCCAACACACATCCGCCGGAATTGACTAGAGAGAGAGAGAGAGCTGGTCCAGAATCGGATTTGAGTTGACCCACTGCAAGAGTGGAGCACTGGACAAACAATCAAACAGCGATGTGAAAACTTTACTGATAGATGAAAATGCAATTCTTTGATTCACATTTATATTTTATTAAATTCATTGCTTCATTTTCCATCAGCAAAAATGTTCAGGAGAATAAATATGTAAAATTTAAAGAAACTTAACTAAACAAAAAATTACAATAGCTGAATTTATCAGAACACATTTTATTTGAGTAAGTCTCGGACCTTTTTTCGCGCATGATTTGGCCCGAGGGTAAACTGGATCCCATAGAAAAGCAAAAAAAAACCAAAAGCGCCATCATTGTTGGTGCAAAAATACAAACAACGGAAAATGCAAACTGTCTGCTACGCGCATCAAATATTTGCAAATCGTCCCAAAATACTGGTGACTGCTGTCCGGGAAAATAGTGACGTTTCGGGTGGGATTTTTTTTGTGACAACCTAACACAATATGAATGTCTGTATGAAGTGTTTCGTCCGACAGCTGCAAAAAGCTGGATTAGCAGAAACATTTTTTTTTGCATTATGTAACGCTTATTTAAGGAATTAGGATCAATTTTATCCATGGGAAATAATAATAACAAAAATAGCTGAATAAAACAAATGTTGGGACAAATATTTTCACATTAAAAAGCACATAATTTTTTTTTCATTATGCTATATTTCTGTAAGAGAATGGTGGTTGCTACATCAGTTGCATCATTTGGCCACAAGGCAGTGTTTTCTCCGCTTTTCGTGGAAACAAACTGTCACAGCTTGGGCAGTGTTTTGTGGGTGAAATGTTGTTGTCACACTGCCGTGAATGCGTTGTATTGTGAGCTGTGTTTTGTGTAGAGGTCTTAAATGATACTGTCAGTCGTCAAGGTTTGTGAGGTTTTTCGAGACGCAAATATTGTACATGGTTGCTTTTCTTGCCATGAAATGTTTTCGTGATTATTTTGTTTTTATTAATATTTGTCAATTTTGTCAATTTTGTCAATTTTGACAATTTTGTCAATTTTGACAATTTGACAATTTTGACAATTTTGTCAATTTTGTCAATTTTGACAATTTTGTCAATTTTGTCAATTTTGACAATTTTGACAATTTTGACAATTTTGACAATTTTGACAATTTTGACAATTTTGACAATTTTGACAATTTTGACAATTTTGACAATTTTGACAATTTTGACAATTTTGACAATTTTGACAATTTTGACAATTTTGACAATTTTGACAATTTTGAAAATTTTGAAAATTTTGACAATTTTGACAATTTTGACAATTTTGACAATTTTGACAATTTTGACAATTTTGACAATTTTGACAATTTTGACAATTTTGACAATTTTGACAATTTTGACAATTTTGACAATTTTGACAATTTTGACAATTTTGACAATTTTGACAATTTCGACAATTTTGACAATTTTGACAATTTTGACAATTTTGTCAATTTTGTCAATTTTGTCAATTTTGTCAATTTTGTCGATTTTGTCGATTTTGTCAATTTTGTCAATTTTGTCAATTTTGTCAATTTTGTCAATTTTGTCAATTTTGTCAATTTTGTCAATTTTGTCAATTTTGTCAATTTTGTCAATTTTGTCAATTTTGTCAATTTTGTCAATTTTGTCAATTTTGTCAATTTTGTCAATTTTGTCAATTTTGTCAATCTTGTTATTTTTTTTTTCAATTTTCAAAACAAAATTTAAAATCAAACATTCCACTGCCACCAAAACACTCCACCTTCAGCTTGCGTTACAAGCGAATGCAGCTGTATCAAGTTATGAAACGGTTAACGTCAAAACTTACCCAACGATTCAATATTTGTCATCTTGCACAGGAATGACAACATCGTCACCACTTTTCACCCGATATTGGCAACAGCATCAAACCGTTCACTTCTCAACTAGCGTTAGTTGCGATGCTCGTTTCAACGTTCTTGGAAATCCGTGGCATGCAACGTGTTCAAAAAGCATGACTTTCTCAGAATGAGAAAAATAATAATAAAATATCGAAAACGGGTTTTAAAATCAAAGCTCTAGGCAAGAATCGGGCCCGCCAACTTTCGATTATCGAGATGATCGTCACTTTGCCATGTCTGTTTAGCTTCACTAAAATACACACACACAGCTTAAGGTAAACTAGTTAGTTTAGCACCGAAGCACCTAAAGTCGCGCAAAGTGTCTCGTTCTAGACGTCTCGTCGCGACGGGGCGATATGTTGCTACCTACTCTATCGAGTGTGTATGTGGGTATGCACACCACGTCATCATGCCCCTTGGCGGGAAAAGTCGCGTGGAAAAAAAACCTTTCACGTGATGCCAAGAAGGTGGAACAAGGTTGACACACCTGCCACACCGCTGCCATAGCGAATCGACGACAAAGAGTTGTTTCATTTCAGCTGATGTCTTCCTTTGGTGGTGCGCTTTTGAAAGCATTTTAGGAGATTTTGGGGTGGAATATCTCGTTGGGAAAAGATTCTTCAATAATAGTTTTTCGTTAAAATCAAGCAAATTTGATCAAATTAGACGGTTTTACCCCACTAGCCCCACATCCACCTCACGTGGATACTCGAATCGAAAGTCCTTCTGCTAACCGTTACATCCAACCAGATGTCACTCGACTCCGCCGTCGTCGTCGTCGTGTCACGCGTACACGCAGCATGAGCAACAGTTTCCTTCCGCCGTTTCTTGGAGCTTCTTGTAGGCACGACACGAGCTGGATGGAGTCACGGTTTTATGATTTATTCGTCACGCAGCACCGGTTACTGTGAAATTAGTAGCGCATAATAACCGTTTCAGCCCGACACGTGTTTAGCGGGCTTGAGTAAACGGCGGTAAAACTACTTGCTGGAATGGTTATGAAGCTTAAAAGAATACGTTTTCCTGGGCTGGTTTCGATCTTGATATTTGATGTTTAGGTGAATATGCTCAAAGCATAAAAAACATGATAGTGTTACATCTGGAAAAAAGCGTTATTTTACTTCAGAAAATGTGTAATTTTAGCACATTTCAGGTGTGGTGTTAATTTTCAGTGTAAATTGTGGTAAATTACATCATACAAGAGGTTATATTTAACCTTTCAAAATTACAGAATCGTTTACTGTGCAGTTTTTAAATTCTGGATATATTGGTATGTTCCAACAATATCTGTACAATGAACAAGCAAACAAAAGTATTTTTATGTTGTCATAAACTACCCATATTTGCAAAAATGTTTCAAACAGCAAGCCGAGAAAAAATTCATTTGAAATTGGCACACACTTAAGGCTACATTAAGTTTTCTCGAAAAAAAAAACTTGTCCTGATTTCTAGAACAAAGTACTAAATGTTGTTTTCTGAAAAAGCACACGATTTTAAACCAAACTGCATCAATAAGACAAAAGCAAATAAAATTCATATGGGACATTTATGCAATCAGCGACAGTAAAGTCGCTGAAAACATGACGCAGAAATCAAGGCAATACAGTTTTTTTACAGTAAGCTAAACTTTTTTCATAAAACTTCTAAATTCAAATGAAATTAGAAAATAATGATAATAAATTAAAGTATTTGATCATTGTTCAAGTGGTTATTATACAGTCTGAGCTGGACAATTCGGGAAACACATTTGAATTTGTTTAAATGTTACATTTATACAATAAATTCAACTTCCGTGAACCCAAATTTGAGTGGTGTGTTATAAAACAAAATTAATACATTGCAACATGATATCATATTATATTATGCAACAAAATATTAGACGCTTTATTGATCAGCATATTCCCCAAATACCTTCAAGCGAAATAAGGTCATATTTGAGCTCAGTGATCAAAATATTTATTAAAAAAATAAAAATAAATAAAAAAATAAAAAAAATTCAAAAAAAAGAAAATAAAAACAAAAAAATGCAAAAAATAAAAAAAAAATTAATTTAACAAAATAGGCTGGAATCAGCTAAGATTTTTTTCTTTGCAGCATTTTGGTGAACAATTTAAGTATGTTTTTAAAAATATTCTATGGGAAAACGGTAAATTTTGCTAAACATAGCAGTGGCAAAAAAAGTGCACAATTATTGCGCACCCGAAATTTGATATTTATTGTTCCAAACGAAAAAAAATGCAGGGCATCATGAGAAATGGTCGATTTTTTTCTTCAACCCGATAAAAAGAAATTCGATTAACCTCGTTGGTGGTGCCATCTACATTTGAAAAACAGTCAAGTTGAAAAACCTCAATTTAAATTGATTTACAACCAACTAAAAGTTGTTCAAAATCAATATTCCATTTTCATTATGATTGAACGAGCTAAAACATATAAATTTTCAGCGGATTTTTTTTTGTTGTTGTCTCTCGTCCTTCTGACCATATGTCTTTCGACCGTTTGTCACACAATGCCAATATCTCAGTAATTTTTTTTTTTTCAAACATTTCGAAATATTCTTACAATATTTTTTTGTGAAATACTCGAATTTTTTACAAAACTAAACTTTAAATTTTAGTTTTTCACAATATGGTTATCAAATGATCGTTATTTTATCATACGTTTGCAAAGTTAAAATATTTTTTATGAAATATTCAAAATTTTCGCATAACTACGTATTTTCGTATAAATACTTAAACTTTCAGTTTTTACAATTTTAGACTAAAATGATCAGGATTATCCCATATATTTCAAAAGTTATAACATAAAAACACAAAAACACTTAAAAATTTTCACAAAACTACGTACTTTGAAAATAATAATGAGTATTCCACAAAAAATATTATTACTATCGGATTTTAAAAAGTCCCGATAATTTTATACCCATATTGTAAAAATTGGAATATTTAGTATTTTCGTGAATAAGTAGTTCTGTGGTGTTGTTGTGTTTAAAAAAATTGTGTTATAACTTTCGAAATGTTTGAGAAAATCCCGATTATTTGATACCCATATTGTAAAAAATGAAATTTTTAGTGTTTTTTAAACGTTCACAAACCATTTTTAGTGTTTAAAAAAATGTGTTTCAACTTTCGAAAAGTATAATCAATTTGCGATCATTTGATACCCATATTGTAAAACATGGAAATTTTCATTTTTTTCGAAAATACGTAGTTTTGTAAAAAATTTAGTACTTTTCAAAAATAATAATACTTACTTACTATCGAAATGCATGTCCGATCATGTGATACCCATATTGTAAAATATTGAAATGTTTGGTATTTTTTGTAAATTGTGTGATTACTTTCGAAATGTTTGAAAAAATCCCAACCATTTGATACTCAAACAGCATAAAAAATAATGTTGAGTATTTTTTCGGGAGAAAAAATTGCATTTGCTAAATACAGTAAAAATATGTATTTTTGAGAAATTTTTTATGTAATTTTTCATTGCGAGCTATCCAACATTATCCCGATTCCAAAACACTATACAGCCATTCCACGTCAAACAGGGAGTCTCCAAAACAAAAGTGCTCCGATTTGGCTCAAATTTGGAGTTGGGGTTCTTTGATTCTTAGATCCGTTTTTTTTTTGTTTGACGAATAGGGTGCTCCTCTCTTAAATAGGGTGGTCCAAAAATTGATTTTTTTGTTGATTTTCTCTAAATGCACATGAGCAATTCTCTACGAAATCGGTCTTGTATGCCTAAAGAAGCCATTTTGCATCATTAGTTTGTCCATATAATTTTCCATACAAATTTGGTATATGTCCATACAAAAATGATGTATGAAAATTCAAAAATCTGTATCTTTTGAAGGAATTTTTTGATCGATTTGGTGTCTTCGGCAAAGTTGTAGGTATGGATATGGACTACAATGAAAAAAAAATTATGCACTGTCGAAAAAAATTGGTGATTTTTTATTTAACTTTTTGTCACTAAAACTTGATTTGCAAAAAAAAACACTATTTTTAATTTTTTTATTTTTTGATATGTTTTAGAGGATGCCAACTTTTCAGAAATGTTTTTGATATGCCAACTTTTCAGAAATTTCCAGGTTGTGCAAAAAATCTTTGAGCGAGTTTTGAATTTTTGAATCAATACTGATTTTTTTCAAAAAATCGAAAAATTGGTCGCAAAAATTTTTTAACTTCATTTTTCGATGTAAAATCAAATTTGCAATCAAAAAGTACTTCAGTGAAATTTTGATAAAGTGCACCGTTTCCAAGTAAAGTCAATTTTTAGGTGACTTTTTTGAAAATAGTCACAATTTTTCATTTTTTAAAATAAGTGCACATGTTTGCCTATTTTTCTAAGTCCCACCCAAACAACACACCATTTTCCAATGTCGATATCTCAGCAGCTAATGGTCCGATTTTGTATTATGAAATATTTTTGAAATTTTCCGATCTTTTCGAAAAAGAATCAAGACTAACATTTTAAAAGGGTGTAATATTGAATGTTTGGCCCTTTAGATATGTTAGTCCTGGTTTAACAATTTTGAAAATATTTTTTCGAAAAGATCGGAGAATTTCACGAATATTTCATATTTTTACATTGAAAATCGGACCATAAGTGCTGAGATATCGACATTGGAAAATGGTGTGTTGTTTGGGTGGGACTTAGAAAACATCAATTTTCCTGTTTTTAAACCTTAGCATGGCAATATCTCAGCAACTAAGGGTCGTATCAACAAAATTCAGAAATGCAAAATATAAAGAATTTTCTCAGCTTTTCAAAAATATTTTTTTCAAAAGAGGGCAAACATGTGCACTCATTTTAAAAAATGAAAAACTGCGACTATTTTCAAAAAAGTCACCTTAAAATGGACTTAACTTGAAAACGGTGCACTTTATCAAAATTTCACTAGAGTACTTTTTGATTGCAAACTGCACAACCTGGAAATTTCTGAAAAGTTGGCATTTGATGTCCTCTAAAACATACCAAAAAAAAATAAAATAGTGTTTTTTTGCAAATCAAGTTTTAGTGACAAAAAGTTTAATAAAAAATCACCAAAATTTTTTTACCGAGCATAATTTTTTTTCAGTGTAGTCCATATCCATACCTACAACTTTGCCGAAGACACCAAATCGATCAAAAAATTCCTTCAAAAGATACAAATTTTTGAATTTTCATGCATAATTTTTGTATGGCCAGCTGCCAAATTTGTATGAAAAGTTATATGGACAAACTAATGATGCAAAATGGCTTCTTTGGGCATACCGAAGGCACCAAAAAAGTTTCAGTCGGATTAAAAAATACAAAAAAAATCGAATGACCGAAATCTGAGAGAATTGCTCACATTTAAAAAAAAATCATGTCTCTGGAACGGTAGATCCAATTTTAGAGCGCCACAATCAAAAAGAAAGATTATTAGTTGGGCTTTGAGGGAAAATATTTTGAGGTTCGAAAAAGCTAGCAGAATATTTGAAAAGGTCCTCTGAAAATTTTATTTGCTAATTTGAAGGTCTCGGGACCAAATAGCTCATATCTGAAAATATTTGTTCTGATTCCTTGTAATTTTTTAAATAACATATCATAAATTTGGTAATATCCATTAACACGATTCGGAGATATGAATTTTTGAACATAAAAACTGTTTTTTTAGACGCGCCGTCGATTTGTGAAAATCAACGAAAAATGCATTTTTTTACCACCCTATTTCGGATAGGACCATCCTAATCGCCAAACAAAAAAAAATACGGGTCTAATTATTTGGGTCAAAGAACCCCCACTCAAAATTTGAGCCAAATCGGAGCGCTTTTGATTTGGAGACTTCCTGTTTGACGTGGAAAAAGTATAGCTTTTAGAAGTTTAGATGATTTTGGAGGTCAAAGCTGTGTTGAGATGGGTGAGCACTTCGCGTCGTCTCGTAGCTGCACGAAAATCGCGAAAAGACTTGTTTTTGATTACTTTCAATCGTGAAAATAGTGTTAATCGATCCGCCATCAAGTGCTGCTTAGGGATATTATGGAGTATAGCTAGGATTTTGTGAAGAAACGTGTTTTTTTGTGGAATTTATTTGAGGAAAAATTTCAGCCATCCTTTGTTTGTGGTGACAGAAGGCTAAAAAAAGGAGCGAGAGAGAGCAAAAATAAGAGAGCGAAAGTGTTCGACGCGAGAAAAAATGTTATATCGTGCTCTGCTTAATCGAGTTCAAACATGAAAAAGTGCCGTGTGTGAGGGCGTATTGGTGAAGACGAGAAGGACACGGTTGTATTGGTGATGGCTGCTCTCTCTTTCTAGTGTTTTGGTCGCCGTTTCATTTATGCTCACGTTCTGCCGGAGTGTGTTCTTTGCACGGTTGAAAATGCGCGTTCCGACGCGGGTGTTTGAGCGAGAGAGAGTGTGCGCTTGGCAAACAATAAGCGTCTTTGGCCGGAAGATGACCTTGGACGAGCCGAAGAGGAGTCGAGTTGTGGATCGGTAAAGGGCGCCTTATGTTGGGGAGAGCAAGAATGGCTCTCAGTCCTGGCGGTGAAGAATTTTATCGGGTGAGTGCGTTCCTTGATGGAATAGGGCGAAACGGCGAGACCTTTGTCGAGAGGTGTCATTTTAGAAACCTCTCTTTCTCCATGAATTGTGACAGATGTAACGTCTGGCATCTGTCGTCTGATAATGTCAGACAGATTTAAGTCAGTGTTGCTAAATACCGAGCAAAACTAGAAAGTCTGCAGGCTTGCAGACTTATGATAAACTTTTTTTTTCTTTTAGCCAAAATAATGGTACTTTGTAAATCTGATGCGCTGGACAGGAGGAACCTAAAGAGCATTAGTTTTAAAATTATTTATATTTTTTATAGCTTCCTGGAATCATCTTAAAATTAACTGCTAATATGTATTTATATATTCACTTTATGATTTAATTATATTATACTATTACTTGTCCTATGCCTAATCCTTAATCATACCATTTCCCCATTTTATTTATATTCTATTTGCATAAACTAACGATACTTTAAGAGGCAGCCATGGATCCATCTGGAGCATTTGTTTTTAAATTATTGCTATTTTTTACAGCTTCCTGGAATTACAAATTTACTGTCGATATGTTTATTTATCTATTCACAATATGATTTATTTAAATGTTCTATTCATTCCTTATCTTACTCCTTTTCATTAATCTGACAATTTCTTCATAACATATACACTCAACCCCCGGTGGTTGATCACCTTTTCGTTTGACACTTTTTTAGTTTGTACAAGGGAACCATCTGGAGCATTTGTATTTGAAATTATTGCTATTTGTTTTCAGCTTCTTGGAACCATATTGATTATATTTATTATATTTATTTGATTCATTATATTTATTATATTTCTTATATTTATTATTTATTATAATTACAAAACTATATGCTTACTAGATAATACACTACAGACTCAAACTTACACGTACAAACTTCCAAAACAATTATACATTACGCATTCAACCATTTTCATCGGCCCGATGAAATTCCCCTAACCCCCATTCCAAACCTCCCAAAAATATTCCGTTCACTTTTAAAAGTCGCATGGGTTCCCTGCACTTTTGCCACTAGTGAACAACAAAAACATCCCCTCCCAAATCCCCACGGGACTGTATGGGCATAGCCTTGGAGCACAGTGTGGAAATTTACGTTCTTAGATATTTTTGGTTGTACCGGGCAGCAATCAAATTGTCTAAAAATATTGAATTGACCATTGTGGCACCCCCTACAGCGTGGTGCAGACCCGTTATGCTATGCTATGCTATGCTATGCTATGCTATGCTTTTAGAAGTTTAGATGATTTTTCGTAGCCAATCCTTGAAAAGGAAAAAAATGCCGAAGCGTCGGAAATTGGAACCAAACATTGTTTTTATTGTGATATAACTAAAAGGGAAAACCCAAAGCCCATTATTGTAGATCTACAGTCGAGAGACTAACTACAGTAAACCGCTTGGTTTTATTGAAACGTGGGGAAAACTACCTTATCATAATTACATCGAATTAAAGAATCAATGCAAATAGTCTAGGAAATTCTGCAGAATTCTCGTTAGTATTCAAAGAAACCTTTACGGATGGCGTGTCACAAGTTTCAAGATGTAATTGAAAGTACACACAAGTCTAGCGAACCAAGCTATTTTACAAAGGTGTATCGTGCTACAGCACACTTCCAAGAGACCAATCATATTATCGTATGCAAATGTTTCCTTGGAATCAACACTTCAGATGCTGCTGCTGCTGCTGCTGGCCAAGAAATTCTCTCGTGAAATTGATACGTTTCCTTTTGCACCACCAGAACCGGTGACCCAGAACCCGGGCTCTCGAGGGCATTCTTCTTTCAACTACTTGTGACCAGAATATAGTTGCCGTTTGCCAGCCGGGGTTAGTTTCCACTCCCTGCTGGCCACAAAACATCCAATGTTATAACCTGCAGGTTCAATTTATCTTCTCATCATAGACCTTGCATATTATGGTGAGAAGTTCTCTGTAGATTGAAGCAATTGGTAAAGCTAATTATTTTTATTCACTGTGAGTTGTAAACCTCACTAGATGATGTTGCAAGATTATTTGTTAAAGATTTTTGTTTTCAAAGTTTGATGTTTATATAAGTTGATAAATCATTCTGCAAAGAAAGCAACTCGATACAACTTGGCCTCAAAGACCCAGGTGAGAACCGGATACCGGACATGGATACGTCGTCCTGCCGGGCCAGGTCATGCCAACCAACGGCTTGAATGCTAGATTTATGTGGGGCCTAAATCGGGTCCAAGATAAAGATAAATTATTCATTAAGTGCAGACCCGGCTCATTGTGCTGGAAAACACATATCCCCTTGGTCAGAGCAAGTGTGTGTGTGAAAATCTCTTCAAGACAAAGTCTGACCCCCCGAGGAGAAAAAGGGGGGTTTGGGGGGGTAGGGCGAGGTGTTCCAACGATACTTGGTCACAATCATGAATAAAATGGTGAAATTTATTTTCCTCTTTCATCAAATTAGTTTTCCGGACAGCCGGGTCTTCCCGAGGTGACATGCATGAGGTGGTTTCCTCCACGGGTGGGTGTTGGTCAAATGATGTCCGGTCGTTTCCATCACACACACACGCACACACACGAACTTATCTTTAGCTTGAGCTTGACATTGACTTGGTAGAAACTCCTTCGTCATGATTTAAGATGCTTCATGGTTTCATTTTTCGTGACTATTTTTGTGGTGCTTTATATCACGACGATTCTACCGAAACCACGAGAAAATAAAACGAGAAAATAAAAAAACGATTTTTTTCTCCGTAGTTCGATTACCCAGAGTCTCATACAAACCATCGAATAATCGAGGCTTTAGATAACAGGCTCTGTTTGGCTCAGGACTGTAATGAATTAGAAGGTTCTTAATAATTTTGACAACGAGAAATTTTCCACAGATATTGTTTAGTTTTTGTTGTTAAATACCTAAATCTTCAAAAAAAAAAAAGGATTTTAAGAATATATTTTAAATTATAAATAAGATTATCATAACAAAACAATTTTTAGAGCAAAATTCTAAAAATCAATAAAATACAGTCTAAACTCGATTATTTAAATATTTTATATTAAATTTTTTTAGCACAGGATTCTGCAACTGGAGTTTTTGATGCTGTAAGTTTGATTTATGTATCGAAACCGATTTTTTTTTCTCAAAAAATATTTTTTTAATGCGTTTCGCTCTTAGACTTTTTTTGTAAATTTATTTTTAAAGCTTGTTTTTTTAAAATGTGAAAAAACGAAATTAAATTTCAGATAGCATCACCCTAGTTATGAAACAAAAAACTGTCCATTCAAAAATGATATATGAAAATTCAAGAATCTGTATCCTTTGACGCAATTTTTTGATTAAATTGGTGTCTTCGGCAAAAATGTAGGTAACACTTAAAAAACACTTACAAAATGAAACAAAGTATTTTTTTTTCTTTTTTTTTTGTCACTAAAACTTGATCTGCAAAAAAAAACACTATTTTAATATTTTTATTTTTTGACGTGTTTAAGGGGACATCAATTGCCAACTTTTCCGAATTTTCCAGAATGTGCAAAAAATCTTTGACCGAGTTATGAATTTTTGAATCATAACTGATTTTTTTCAAAAAATCTAAATGTTGGTTGCACAAATTTTTAACTTAATTTTTAAATGTGAAATTGAATTTGCAATCAACAAGTAATTGACTGATTTTTCGATAAAGGGCACCGTTTTCAAGTTATCGAAGGTTTAATTTTTTTTAAATAAGTGCTCAGTTTGCCAACCCTTCAAAAATTTATTTGAAATTTTTTTTAAACTTTGTTGATCATCTAATGGTCCAATCTTTAATGTTAAAATTCGTGAAATTTTCCGATCTTATTGAAAAAATATATTATCAAGACTAACATTTCAAGAAGGGTAAAACTTCAATATTACGCCCTTTTGAAATGAAAGTCTCAATTAACAAAATTGAAACTATTGTTTTTGAAAAGATCCGAAAATTTCACGAATGTTTCATATTTTAACATTGAAAATCGGACCGTTAATTGCTGAGATATCGACTTAAGAAAATTGTGGGTTGTTTGTGTGAGACTTAGAAAACATCAATTTTCCTATTTTTAAACCTTTGAAAGGCAATATCTCAACAAAGTTCAAAAAAGCAAAGTTAAGAGAATAGTCTCAGCTTTTCAATACTATTTTTTTTTCAAATGTGAGCAAACATGGGCACCAGTTATAAAAAAACGGATAACTGCGACTATTTTCAAAAAAGTTATCTAATAATGGCTTTAACTTGAAAACGGTGCACTTTATCGATTTTACATCGAAAAAGTTGAAAAATTTTTGTGAACAATATTTCGATTTTTTGAAAAATATCAATATTGATTCAAAAAATCATAACTTGTTCTATGATTTTTTGTACACCCTGAATTTTTTTGAAAATTTGCTGTTTGATGTCCCCTAAAAAATCAAAAAATTAAGCAAAAATTAAAAATAGCGTTTTTCTGTTAATCAAGTTTTAGTGACAAAAAGTGAAATAAAAAATTGCCATCAAAATTTTACCGTGTATCATTTGTTTTGTTCACCATTGTCCTTATTCATACCTACAACTTTGCCGAAGACACCAAATCGATCCAAATATTCCTTCAAAAGATGTAGATTTTCGAATTTTCTTAAATCTTTTTTGTGTGGACAGCTGCCAAATTTTTTATGATAAATTATAAGAACAATCTAATGATGCAAAATGGCTTTTTGCCATCCTTTCCAATGCTTTTTAGAGATCAAAAATTGGTTGAAAATTTGTTTTTTTTTTCGATTTTTTAGATCGAATCCCGCCAAGAGGCGGGGTTGGGTTGTACAGGGTCAATTAAGAACTTTTAATTTTAACATAATAATGAAATGTTTGTGATTGCTATACATTTCGCTTTAAATTCACTTATACCATTTAGAAAAGAAAAAATGTTTATTTTTCCTGAACCCAAACATAAGCTTATGCAAACCTTCTCACAAATGCAAAAAAAAACTGAAAATTCACAAAACGAATGATGATAATGTTCAATTTTTCCTTCCGTTTCCAATTTTTGTTGTTGTTGCTGCTTCTGTTCAATCGAATGCAGGCGCACACAGTTTTCCTGGATTTGCATTTCTGCTATAAACAACCAAACAGGATTATATGGTATGCATCAGTGGACGCCGAAAGAAAGAGTGTGGAATACTTCTGCTTTTGCTGCAGTGTGCAACTCTTACAAGTTTGGGGTAAAATAACAATTTTTCAACTTTGAATATATCCATTTATTTTTTATATTTCTACAGAATTCTATCAAATTTCTTGAAAATGTTTACAAATTGTCATTTTGCCCCACACTTTCCCTCCACCTCTGAACGGTGGCATCGTTTCTCTGTTTGCAAAAATATTTATTCAATTCCGTCGGGCATAAAACTACCATAAAGCAGTCGGTTTCCCCGGGAGGGTGGGAACGAGAGTGCGGTGCACGCCTTAATACACGTTAAGAAATAAACTGCAATTTCCTCCTCGCGTTTGGATTTGCTTCCGCTAAGCTTTGTCGGCAGCAACTTTCCCACGCCACGTGAGGCGACGTCTTTGGGGGGAAAGTTTTCCACCGCGACTTTTTTTTCCGCCTTCAGGTTTTTATTGGATTATTTTTTGCTTGCTTGTGCGCTGGGAAGCATTCCCGGCATTAAAAACTGTGAGAAACTATGCGCAAACTACTAACGGTAAGATTGAGCATGAATTTTTTGACAACGGAAATTAAATTAAGCCTCTGAAATCAGTAGGATTTTTTTATGCAGTCAAAACTTTTTACTAGCGAAAAATTTTAATATACTTCAGTTGAAATTTCCAATGCAATTGATGGAGAGTTTCACAGAATTGTTTGGAAACCCGAGCAGACGGAAATAACTTGGGAATAACATTTTCTGTGATTTGAAAATACTAGGCCAATAACATTTTATGTTATTTATAACAGGATTTGTTATTCGTTGTAATGATTTTTTTTGTTATTGGATTGTTATTGTAATAACAGACTAATTACATTTTTAGTTATTCTTTGAACAAATCTTTGTTGTTATTTTTTGTTATTTTAACAACTAATCCGATCATCCCAATAACAGTTGGCGGTATTCTTCCATAACAAAAAATGTTATTCCCAAGTTGTTTTGGCTTTCAACAAATATCAGACCAATAACAAATTTTGTTATGATAACATAAACTGTTATTCAACCCTTATGTAAAAATGGATTTTTCAAGAAGATTCCATAACACTTTCTGTTATTTTAACAGTATTTATTATTGAAATGGTATGAATTAAGTTTACCGTCTGCCCGGGAAGGAACACGATTTTTAGCTGAACCATTCAATAAAAAACAACACACACCAACATATCCTCCCAATAATGGTTAGTTAGGAAAAATTCCTAACTTCAATTGGTAAGGCACAATATTGGTTTAGGTAATTGCTTGTTATTTTTGCCCTCCTCCCCGCACTAAACGGTTATCCTGTGCTCTGGTCGAAAGATTCTGCAATCAACATTGCAAATTGGTTCGTTACTGGGGTTATTTGAAGGCAATTTTCAGTCCATTTGATAATGGTAATTGTAAGGCAGGGGATTATAAAATAGACGAATCATTAGGGGAAATGTCAGTGAATCGACTTAGATTTGCTAATTTTTAAAAGTTGTTTTGTATAGCAAACATTAAATAAGAAATACTATCCAAATTTGAATAAGAAAAAGGTGTTCGGCCAGAGGCCAAATCAGCGTTTCTACGTTGTGTTTGTGGATGGCTAGAACTCGCAGAAACCGAAGCAGCAGTGGACTTACGGGCGGACAAAAGATCCCTCAGGGCTTGACACGGGTTGAAATAAAACACGGTTGTTCCAGGTGTGCCGAGAGGCGTCCAGCCTCCTCGACAGTCGAAAGTTAAAGAGGGCGATATATTTCTCGCATCTTAAAGCTAAGTTCACAATATTAAATATCACAGAACTAATCACTGAAGACGAAGAAGTAAACATAAACACACTTGACGTCAGGTGACGTTTTAGAAACTCACCACGCTCGCACTAGGGGTGATTCAACGAGTTGCTCTTTTCGCGGGAAATTGTAGGGCCCGGCGCCGATAGCGATCGCACGGCGGGACCAAAGTTGGATGTTTGATCCAACAAAAGGTGATATCAAATGCATGATACACTAGGGTGTAATATGGTTGTATGGAAAAAAATAAAGTTGTCCAAATTTAGCGAGCACAGCAATTTTTCAGTTCCTTTTGGGGTCCTAAACATCTCCCCAAAGTTTGGGAACGATTGGTTTAGTCCTCACTTTGCGCAAAGCGATTCAATTTTCCATATAAATTTGTATGGGAAAAACATTTTTTTTGGATTTCGATATTTATAAAATCCACGTTTCACGCTGTACTAAAACCGAATTCATATTCAGATGCTCTAGAAGGTGCTCTACAACTTTCCCGAAGAGAGTATGGTGCTAACTTGCTCCTAAAAAAAGATACAGCGTGTTAAAAACTCGTCTAAAATGTGTTTTTTGCTCGAAAATCACGTTTTAGACGAGTTTTGAGGACGCTGTATCTTCTCTTAGGGACATGCTAGCACCATACTCTTTTCGGGAAAGTTGTAGAGCACCTTCCAGAGCATTTGAATATGAATCCGGTTTTAGTACAGCTTGAAACGTGGATTTTATAAGTATCAAAATAAAAAAAAATGGTTTTTCCCATACAAATTTATATGGAAAATTGAATCGCTTTGCGCAAAGTGAGGACTAATCCAATCGTGCCCAAACTTTGGGGAGTTGTTTAGGACCCCAACAGGAACTGAAAAATTGCTGTGCTGGAAAATCGATTTTGATATTACACCCTAATGATACACATGTTCAGTCATTTTTTGCATCCTTATTTTTTTTGATATCTAAGCATTGTTGAAAGTTTTTGTTTTCCGAAAAAAAAAATGGTGGTGTTTTAATCTGAACTTCATGAACATTCCAGATAATTTTATACATATTGAATAATTCTCTACAAAATCGGTCTATTTTCTTTAATTAATTTTTTGTTTTTATCCGACTGAAATTTTTTTGGGGCCATAAAAATGCCCAAAGAAGCCATTTTGCATCATTAGTTTGTCCATTTAATTTTCCATACAAATTCTCCATATAAAAATGATATAAGAAAATTCCAAAACATGTAGGTTTTGAAGGAATTTTTTGATCAATTTGGTGTCTTCAGCAAAGTTTAAGGTATGGATAAGGAATAGACTAAGAAAAAATGATACAAGGTAAAAAAATTTGGGCATTTTTTATTTCACTTTTTGTCACTAAAACTTGATTTGCAAAAAAAAAAACACTGTCTTTATTGTTTTTTGAATTTTCTGATTTAATTTAGGGGACATCAAATGCCAACTTTCTAGAAATTTCCAAAACGGGCAAAAAATATTTGACCGAGATTTGAATTTTTGAATCAATATTGATGTTTTCAAAAATGGCAAAAAAAACAACTTTATTTTTCGAGGTTGAATTGAATTTGCAATCAAAAAGTACTATAATAAAATTCTCACAAAGTGCACCGTTTATTTTTTTAAAAAATAGTCTCAGTTATTTTTTTTAATAAGTGCCCATGTTTGCCCATCCATGCAAAAAATATTTTTGAAAGGTTGAGAAAATTTTCTATATTTTGCTTTTTTTTATTTTGTCGATTCGACCCATAATGGCTAAGATATGGCCAAGCAAAGATTTGAAAACAGGAAAATTGATGTTTTCTAAATCTCACCATTTCATATCACAGCAACCGATTTTCAATATTAAAATGTGAAACATTCGTGAAATTTTTCGATTTTTTCGAAAACAATATTTTTTCAAATCAAGACAAACATTTCAAAAGGGCCAAACATTCAATATTTATATCCTTTTGAAATGTCTGTCTAATTTTTTTTTAAATATTGTTTTCGAAAAGAATGGAAAATTTCACGAATGTTGAATGACCATTAGTTGCTAAGATATCGACATTAGGGTCATATCAACAAAGTTATAAAAAGCAATACATTGAAAATTTTCTCAGCTTTTCAAAAATATGTTGTCTGTAGTGGGCAAACATGGGCACTAATTTAAAAAGTTAATAACTGTGACTATTTTCAAGAAAGTTACCTGAAAATGGCTATAACTTGAAAACGGTGGACATTATCAAAATTCAACTGCAATTCTTTTTGTTTGCGAATTCAATGTTACATCGAAAAATGAAATTGAAAAATGTTTGCAACCGATATTTTGATTTTGTGAAAACGTCAGTATTGATTAAAAAAATCATAACTTGGTCAAAGATTTTTTGCCCGCTCTGAAAATTATTAAAAAATATCAAAAAATGAAAAAAAAAAATGATTTTTGTAAATCAAATTAAGTGACAAAAGTGAAATTGAAAATCACCAAAAAAATTTCACCGTTTGTCAATTGATTTTTTGTTTAGTACTTATTCATATTTACAACTATGCCGACGGCACCAAATCGATAATAAAAATTCTTCAAAAGATATAGATTTTTGAATTTTTATACAGCATTTTTCTATTGTCAGCTGCCATATTTTATGGAAATTTATATGGGCAAACTAATGATGCAAAAATTCTCATAAAAGATTGACACAAAATTTCCAAATCATTTCCGTTTTAGGCAGGGTTGCCACATTTCATGAGGAAACTGGGATTGCCATTTTTTTCAAGTGTCCGACGCAATATAGATTGACTCCAGATTTCCGGATTTTGTCAGATATTTGCCAAATTTTTAGTTATCGGCAAATTTTATTTTTTTCAACAATATGAAAGTTCTGATCACATATTCTTTACAGCAGCTCTAATTTAGTCCGTCCTATTTGTAAAACAGCAAGCCGAGAAAAACGCAAAGCAAATTTGTCCCGCCCATAAGGCTACGTGTTAGAATTTTACGAAATAATGGAATATGCTACGCTTTTCTGGAATAAACTACTAAATTTTATTGGTTTCGTTTGTTTCGTATGCATTAATTTCAAATTTAGCCATTTATTCACAAACATTCACATTTTATTTAACGAATTTTAACTTTTTACCCCTCTCCCAACCGTAACTTGTGCATTTTTGCTTGCCAGATTCTCCTGATTTTTAAAGATTTTTTATGGGGACCCAATCAGATTTTCGAAGTTCTGCTTCTGATTGCTCCATGATTTCATAACTCATTTAAGCCATTTTGATTATTCCAAAAATATTTGCAATGATCTTTATATTCAGTTTGAATCATTTGCTTTTTTTGAACAAAACATTATCACTGTAAAATTGTTCTGAAAAAATACATTATTGTATACTCATTTATAAGAAAAAAAATCAGGTTTCTCAAAGAGAAAAACTTCAATTCGTAGTAAACACAGTAAAAACTATAAGAATGTTAAATTTAGTGTTTTTTTTTTCAAATTTGACAGCAATCCATTTTTTTATATATTCTTCATTTGTATGACATGATTTTTTTGCTTCCGCCATTTTTCAGTTTAAAAAATTATTCACAAAATATCTGTATAGAAATAATAAGAATTAATTTCAAACATAAAAAAATGTTTTAATTTCAAACAAAACATTGATAAAAATACAAAAGCAAAATAAAAAATGATAGAATAGCAACATTTTATTGCAAGAGCAAATAAAAAATACGTTATTGTTACTCAATATTTTTTTTCTGTTAATTTGTGAAAATTGTACGTGAAGTTTATTATTTTTTAATTTAGATCTATTTTGAAAAACCTTAGGGTAAAATTTCACGTGAATCGAGGAAGAGTCGGGGCAACTTTTTCCGATTTAGTGTGAGTTGGCCGAGAATTACCCATCTATCATGTTCATCTTTATTCAAAATTTCAAAAAAAAAAAATTGATTGGATTGGATTGGATTGGATTGGATTGCATGAGATGAGATTAGAGTTTTTTTTACTGTTAAAAAAATGGTTATGTATTGTAAAGAAAACCAAAAACTTCTACACAATTATACAAACACTAATTGGAAATCATAAGCCAACCGTTTCAATATTCAATCGATGACTCTCACGCTAACAACTCATGACAACACCGACAGTGCATTACAAGGGAACGAAAAAGTACTCATTTTTAAAATCCTCACGTTTTCATGGACAACAACACCAGCAAAAAAAAGAGTGTCCCACCATAATGAACTGAAGCGCCACCGTGAGCAGCGAACAAACTCAGCTGAAAGCTAACCCGTAGGGCACTCTTTCATCCTTTGAACAAAACCGACACGACACTCGATGGACATCATAGATGCGAGAAATTGCGCCACATCAACACTTTTGAACAGCGGGGCGTAGCCATAAACTGCGTAATAAGCTACTTTGCACGATGTTTTGCTTGATTGGTCTTTAAAATATTTTTAAATTCTTAAATAATTCAAATTTTTGATTTTTCTTCCGAATCTAAGGACACCTCCCTCCAAGCTTCGGCCGTTTGTACCGTTTTGTCATCCTCTCAAAAGGACGATCTTGTGAAGGTGCCACATTTGCCACCACGGGCCACTTCTGCAGCGAAAGGTAGTTGATATTCAAGCGTCGTAATGACCTATTTTCCTTCCCCCTCCGGGGGTCGGAGTGGCCACCGGGGTACTTACCGGAAACCGCACCGCACTTTGCGCATGGCCACGTGGCGCTTAGATGGCGGCTTTGGTGGCTGCATGAGCTCACTGGGTTCTTTCGGGGTAACGTCGTCGACGGCGCCCGGAAGTGGCTACGACCCCTGGACCATGGACACGGAGACAAATATCACCTTGGCCGGTGGGTTTTGAGCGGCTTTTTGTGCTTTGAAGAGGGGCTGAAAAACACGGGGCAAACTGAAAATCTGCACCCAAGTGTGAATGGGCAATTTTTGGGACTAATTTGACGGATGGTTTGACATCGATTGTAAGATAAATTTTAAGCAATTTTTATTATTAGCATATTATCGAGAAAATTCTTTATTTTTTGGATTTTTTTTCATAATTAGGACTATAAATAACTGGCTGTTGAAAAATTGGCAACAAATCGTTAAAAAAAAAACAATTTTATTTTTAAATTGTAATAAAAAAATTTAGAAAATTCACAATGCCTTCGTTGAACGTTAAGTTTGACTTGGGTGCGGTACCTAAAAATGATAACTGAAAAGCATTGCTGTAAGGAGAAAAAACACACATTTTTATGAATAATGATACGGACGTAAATTTAGTTCAGGCCTGCTTTGGTCTCTTGCTTAACGACATTTGCAAAATTATGCTTTTCCTGCAAATTTTTTAGAGACGTTTTCACAAGAGCTTGTGATTTTAAATTTAGATCATGTGCAAGGTATTCAAAAATGTAAAGACTGTAAGTAATATTTTTGAAGACTTAAGATTGCATGCATCAAACACAATTTCATACTTTGAAATTCCTCCCACGTTTGCGTCACCCCAAACCTTCTCAGAAAAGTCCCATCGCCATAAATAAACAAAAGTGACCGAAATCAAAGGAATTTCCACTGCTGGGAAGCCCACCCTTGACTGGTACTGGTTGCAAAATTACTTTTCCATACTGTTTCTGGGAACAGTGCAACCGTCCCAGTTGAAAGAGAGGGCCCATAAATATGTGTGTGACCATGTTGACAGGAATTATTCTGCAACCGCATGCAATTTTCCGCCTCTCCGGGTGGGGTTCCAGGATCTTTGCGACGGTTGTTGCTGTTGCGGGATGGTATTTAAGTTTCCCAAAAGAGCCCAGGGGCAAATTCATTGTAATGGAGAGCTTTTTTGAGTGGGAGCTGCGTCAAGCTTTTATTTTTTATGTCTGGTTGTCTAGCAACATTTTTTTTTTTTTCGTATTTCATAATATCTGTTGCATATCCGAAAAAATCTAAGAAAAGCCATAAGTTTGCAAAAATTTCAACGTCTCACTCACATTTTAAACTATTTCTCATAAGTTTGGCTTTGACCACTTGAGGATACACCTTCCTCACATTCATAAAGTTTATGAAAAAATGTTTCATTACTCATTTCTTTTGATAGGGTTTTCAGATCTTCAATCTTTCTCGCTCATCGGCAGGGTCTTACGATTACCCATCCAACCATGGGTCACTTGACAGATACGGACAACGTTTTCATCAAAATATCTGAGATCCGTCCTCCAAAAAGGATGTAAATAGCATGCTATACACGGCGTGTATTCTGGGCAACCTTAAGGAGAAAAAATAGTCATCGCTAATTTCTAATGTGTCTTATAGGAAATTTTCTCAGCATTCCAATGCTTTTAAGAGCAAAATGATTAATCGAGAAATCTTTTAGATATCTTGTTTTATGTTTTTGCTTTTCTCACTTTACTGAGGAAAGGCTATAAAATCACTCGAAAAACAAACTTTTTAGTTAAACCTCCTAGACCTACCTTCATTTGTACACATCGACTCAGAATCACCAGCTGAGCAAATGGCTGTGTGTTTGGCTGTATGTAGACATGTGTACCAAATCAATGTCACTGGAATATCTTGTCACAGGCTCAACCGATTTCGGCCTGAATGGTTTTAATCGATCCGTCTTAACGTCCCCTAAGTTGCTATTTAAATTCATGCAGTTTTATCATTTATTTAAAAAGTTATGCTAAAAAAACTGTTTCATATTAAATTAAAATTATGGTAAAAAGGGTGTTTTTTTTTCATGAAACCCTCACATGTTATATATTTTTAGAAAGCATATGAGAAGACCTTTCTTGTGAATTAAGAATTTCCAAGATCTCACTTATCTATCTAAAATTACAAGCAGTTTAAAAGATGGTCTGAATTTACATAACCTCAAATGATCCCGTCTGATCGCCACGAAAAAAGCCTTGTAGAGGGATGCCATTTTCCTGATAGACGGTGTCTGTATAATCTTGACAAAAAGTCTGTAGGAAGTCTGTTTTTTTTTACTCGTCACTTAAAAATGAGAGGAAGGCACCAACCACCTAAAGGTGGATTAAGTTACGTTTTTTGTTCTAAATTCCTATTTATTGGAAACTTTTAAATAACAGTTCTGGAAACTTGTCAAATTATATTTTTTATGTGAAACAACATTGTAGAATGTTTCAAATCGCTAAACATCTTGAAAATAATGTTTTAACTGAGCAATTCTCTACCAAAACCGGAAATTTTATTTGTATTTTTTTGATTTGGATCAAATTTTATGGGGGCCTTCCCTATGACCAAAGAAGCTATTTTGTGTAATTGGTTCACCCATACAAGTCTCCATACAATTTTGGCAGCTGTCCATACAAAAATGGTACGTAATTATTCGAATAACTGTAACTTTTGAATGAATTTTTCTGATCAATTTGGTGTCTTCAGCAAAGTAGGTATTGTTGAAGACTATTGAGAAAAAAATAATGCTAAACGAAGTTGACTTTATAGCTGTCGGCCACCATTGCTAGTACCAACCACTAGTGTCTTCCTTTTAACTACAAGGACTTCGCCACTCTAGGCTCCTAAGTGTTTGAGTACGGCACAGAGCGACGGTGCCGGATACCCATATTTACACTTAGAATTTTGAGAGCGCCCGCCGCGGGATTCGAACCAGCAACCTCTGAATTGTGAGTCCAGTGCGCGGTCCGATTGATCCATGGACAAAAATTTGCCGATTTTTAATTGACATTTTTTCACAAAAACTCAATTTCCCAAACTACTTATTTATTGATTTTTTAGATTTTTTGATATTTTTAGGGGACAAAAACCCGCAACTTCTGAGCCATAGAGAAACATGGTCAAAATATCTACTGCCGAGTTATGATTTTTTGAAAAAAATAGTGATTTTTGGAAAAATCGAAATCTCAGGTAAAAACAAATTTGACGTAATTTTTAATGTAAAATTGAATTTCCAATCGAAAAGAACGCAACAGATTTTTTGATAAAAGGCTCTGTTTTCAAGATATAGCCACCGAAAGTTTTATTTTAGCGAAATATTTGCAGTTTTTCGATTTTTAAAATAAGTGACCATGAGTGACCACTGATTTCTAAAAGTATATTTTTTGAAAAGATCGGAAAATTTCACGAAAGTTTTTTTTTGTTTTTTTTTTCTTTGGAGTAAAAAAAGGCTTGGGTGCTCTCCCCATTCAAGTCTTGTAACAGAGACTAATGTCAACTTTATCTTTTTATTGACATTTCTTTTCATCTGATCCTTTTTCAATTTATTACAATAATACATAATTACTCCGACGTACACAGAAAACATAAATTATTTTTTTTTAAATTAATAATTTGGATAGCTGAATTTATTTTTTTCAAGAAATTTAAATAGTAAATAAATTCCAAGGTCTCAAATGTAAAATTACCATGATCTCATTTAACCTGTGAGTGATTCTCCAACAACTCACATAGCATTGCTCCGATCCCTCTTCTATTTGCGTGGTTAATTTTTGGCCTTGATCATGATTTCTACGTCCATTTTCGATATTTCGTGACGAAGGGGCGGTACTACCCTTTTCCTTTTTTGAATATGCGACATTAGACGCGTATTTGTCAATAATTTGAAGCCAAAAATGGTGATGATATCGTGATTTGGTGTCCAAGAGACTGTTATGTGAAATTGGACGCGCAATTTAATAGCGTTTTCAAAATTTCGAAAAAAAAAACGATTTAAACTTGAAAAAAAAGTTTTAAAAATTATGTCATCACAACCCGGGCAGACGGTAATAACTTTATTCATGCCTTTTCAATAACAAATACTGTTAAAATAACAAAAAAGTGTTATGAAATATTCTTGAAAAATCCATTTTTGCATAAGAGTTTAATAACAGTTTATGTTATAATAACAAAATTTGTTGTTGGTCTGATATTGGTTGAAAGCCAAAACAACTTTGAAATAACAATTTTTGTTATGGAAGAATAACTCCAACTGTTATTGGCATGATCGGATTATTTGGAAAATAACAAAAAAATAATAACAAAGATTTGTTTGAAGAATAACTAAAAACGTTATCAGTCTGTTATTACAGTAGCATTCGAATTACAAAAAAAATCTAACGATGAATAACAAATCTTGTTATGAATAACATAAAATGTTATTGGCCTAGTATTTTCAAATATCAAAAAATGTTATTCTCACGTTATTTCCGTCTGCTCGGGAAATTTGAAAATAATCATCTTTCTTATTTTTAATTAAACACTCTCACATCAATACTTTAGCAACTCCTTCGTGATCCGCGAGTAGTACGCCTGATGGTGCAACAGCTCCCGCGGCGAAATCCGGTACACATCCAGGTAGCACCGGTAGTAACCCTCGGGAATGACCGGCGGGAACAGGTTCGAGTCCAGCGCCAAATCTTTCACCCAGTAGGTGCCCTTCGGGTACGGGCAAATGCCCTCGGCCGGCACGCGCGGAAAGTTGGACTTGTTCTGCCAGATGTCCTGGTAGTCGAAGGCGTACTTCTTGATAAAGTTACACACCGGCATCGGGCTCAGCTTGAACGGGATCAGGTGGTACTGGTTGTTGCCGAGGGCACTGCGCGAACAGACGATTCCAATCTCGTAGTTGTTGTCCAGATCCACGGCCAGATCGTACGACCCGTTGATAACGGGGGTGGTCCGGTTGAATTTGCGGATGCGAACCCGGTCAAAGCGACCTATTACGCTGTACTCGATTTCGTACCGATCGAACTCGACGTTCATCTGGTACAGATCGGCGCCGATGTGGCCAACCGCCAGCAGAAGAACTATGATCTGGACAAGATGAACACTTTCGACGTGGGACATTCTTTCAGAGGCGGAGGTTGAATAAATTATTTCTTGCTGTGAGCTAGTGCATTTTATGCATATTTTAAAACGCATTGTAGCGTGATTTGTACCTATTTCATCAGTGATTGCTCTAAACATGGCCGACGATGTCAATCAAAGGCATTTTACAAGGTTGTTAAAACGTCCAAGCATCTGAACTGGAATCTGAACTATAAAACTCAAATAGTAAGCAATGCTTACATTCACTTTAATTCAACTGTTTCAATAGAATGTGATAAAATTCATTTAAACACAAAAAATATAGAATTATTTACCAAATAAATTGTTTGGGACACACTCTATGTATCTAGGTGCGTTGACCGATCATAACAAGCTTTTTTCTCATTTTAATTGAAGATCATTATTTCTTTCCTCTAATTTTTCTGCAGTCAATCTCCACAGCTACGAGGTCAGTAATTAATTTCTGGACCAGGAGAAAACGGAAGCAACAAATAAATGCAAAGATGGGCACTAATTAATCTTCAAATAGCATGGAGCTGGAACAGTTTCAGTGGGTCTCGTGGCGCAGGGGTAGCGGCTTCGGCTGCCGATCCCGATGATGCTATGAGACGCGGGTTCGATTCCCGCCTTATCCACTGAGCTTCTATCGGATGGTGAAGTAAAACGTCGGTCCCGGTTTCTCCTGTCTCGTCAGAGGCGCTGGAGCAGAAATCCCACGTTAGAGGAAGGCCATGCCCCGGGGGGCGTAGTGCCAATAGTTTCGTTTTTGGAACAGTTTAACGATTTCTGCTCCTCAATGCAATAAGATGAAATGGTTGCAGACAGTTTTTGTCATTTCAAATGTTTATTTTTTATTTAATCTCGAGTCCATAACTTCAAACAGCGAAACAATCCAATTATGTTGCAATTACGGGTCTTCCCGCTAACAACCGGGGCGCACTGATATCCGACAATCGGGGAATTTGTTTTGCTGGAATGAACCCAACCAAAACTGAGAATAATTGGCTAGACATTCTGGGAAGGAATCGATTTTGGTGAGTCGGCTAATCATGTTGTCGGTTGGTTTGGTAACGGATAAATGTTTAGTTTCCTGGAAATCATTAGTTGAAGAATACAATTGGCAATTATCAAACACATGTTTTTTGGAATGAAACTATGAAAAACAACTTCAATTCAATTAAATGTAACAATTAACCTGGAAAATCACCGATAGAGGTAATCACTTTTACTGTAATTAAGTAAGCAAACATTTGCACAACAACTTTCGCGATAACCATCCCTCGACATCGGACCCCGCCCCGGGCGGATTAGCGGAAGCGCTGCGCAAACAAATTAAAAACATTAACAGTTTGTTTCGCGAACCACTCCAAGTAGTTGCGGGAAACAATGCTCGAAGCTAGGGGCTGAAACCGAACCCTCATAAACTAATTAAATCTAACAAACGCGAACGGAAAAGTTGGATGCACTTGTCCGATGGGGACGTCCACCAGGAAGGGAGGTTGGCATTAAAAATTATCGAATCGTGGAATAATTGTGGAACTATTGTGTACTTTGTTAACAAAGCAAACTAATGCCTGATCTACAATGGCAAATCGCAGAATGTCTTTTAAAAAGAATCCAAAAATGTCAACTGGTTTATTCGGTCCTGAAGTATCGGTGGACAAAGTTACATCCTAGCTTAAGAATAAAAATTTAAACTATTTTTTTTTGCTTTTAAGCTTTTTTGCTTTTTTACTATTTTGCTTTTTTGCTTTTTTGCTTTTTTGCTTTTTTGCTTTTTTGCTTTTTTGCTTTTTTGCTTTTTTGCTTTTTTGCTTTTTTGCTTTTTTGCTTTTTTGCTTTTTCGCTTTTTTGCTTTTTTACTTTTTTGCTTTTTTGCTTTTTTGCTTTTTTGCTTTTTTGCTTTTTTGCTTTTTTGCTTTTTTGCTTTTTTGCTTTTTCGCTTTTTTGCTTTTTTACTTTTTTGCTTTTTTGCTTTTTTGCTTTTTTGCTTTTTTGCTTTTTTGCTTTTTTGCTTTTTTGCTTTTTTGCTTTTTTGCTTTTTTGCTTTTTTGCTTTTTTGCTTTTTTGCTTTTTTGCTTTTTTGCTTTTTTGCTTTTTTGCTTTTTTGCTTTTTTGCATTTTTGCTTTTTTGCTTTTTTGCTTTTTTGCTTTTTTGCTTTTTTGCTTTTTTGCTTTTTTGCTTTTTTGCTTTTTTGCTTTTTTGCTTGTTTTGTAGCGATTTTTAATGAATTTTAAATAATCTTGATTATTTTTTTTTACAATGTTCTGTTGAGTTTGTGGCTTTGGCTCAAAATGGAATTACGAAACCAGCAAAAAAAAGAATTCTTCCAGCATAAAAAAAGGAAAAAAAGACATGTTTGCACTCCTAATATGTTAATTGAAACATAACTTTTTCAACACAAACAATCACCTGCGTGTGGCGACCCCCTTTTTTTTGCGTACAACTCCTCCCCCTCACCATTAACGAAAGTAATTTTATGTAAACGACAACAATTGTGCGCCACAAGCGCGAATGTTTCCATTCCGTTGCCGGCGAGAACCGTCACTAAATTTACCCCCAGCCAAACTGGCCCCAACCCAGGCAAAGTTGCCAGCTTGCGCCAACATCAGCTGTGTGTTGAAAAACAACAAGCATCAGAGTTAAAAAATAACCCCCGGTTGGGAACACACACACACACTGTAAATCCCGTTCCCAACGGAGCGATTCCACGTGCCGTTACCATTGGCAGCTGGTTTACATAGAATTGACCGTAACCTCGACGTGTCCCCTGTGCGGGCAGTGTTGCCAGCAGCGTGTATCTCGGTATCAATTATGTAAATGTCATTAAGCTATTATTCACACACACACACAGAGAGAAACGACACGATGAGATGAGCTGAGAAACACAAACACATTCTCCCCCGTTTGCTTTGTTGTCCAGCCATCACCAACGGGGCCGGCCAGAGTCCCTCCTCCTCGTTAATGTAGAGATACCAGGGGAGGGATGCTGGAATTTTAACTCAAACAACTATCACACTTGCACGCAAACAGACACATGTACAGCTGACACAAACGAATGCAAATGACATTTCACAACAACGCTCAGCGCCCTTGTTGGTAAACACCATGCCCGAACGTGATGTGCTGGAGCAGGGATTCAGAATTTAAATTTCAAAAAATAGCATGTTACTTTCGGAATTAATGAGAAATCTGTTTAAATTTTTAATCAAAAATTTGACAAAAAGATTTTTTGGGCGATTTGGTGTCTTTGGAAAAAAATGTAGTTATGGTTAAAGACTACAATGAAAAAAAGACTAACATTTCAAAAGGGCCAAACATTTAATGTATCGCCCTTTTGGAATAATAGTCTTGATTGAAAAAAATTAAAGTTTTTCGACCAATATTTCATTATTAAAATTGATTTGATTCAAAAAATTTCAACCTGAAAAAAAATTTTGCAAGCTCTGAAAATTTCTGAAAATTTGGCATTTAATGTCCCCTAAAACTTATCAAAAAACTTAAAAAATGATTTTTTTTTTTTTGCAAATGTTTACCGTGTATCATTTTTTTCAGTGTATTTCTTATCCATACCTACAGCTTAGCCGAAGACACCAAATCAGCCGGATTAAAAAAAAACGATTTCTTATGGGTAATTCTCCGCCAACTCACACAGCAGTTGCCCCGACCCCTCTTCGATTTGCGAGAAACTTTGTCCTAAGGGAAAACTTTTGTTCCTGATCACGAATCCAAGGTCCGTTTTTTGATATCTCGTGATGGAGGGGCGGTACGACCCCTTCCGTTTTGGAACATGCGAAAAAAGAGGTGTTTTTCAGTAATTTGCAGCCTGAAACGGTGATGAGATAGAAATTTGGTGCAGAAGGACTTTTATGTAAAATTAGACGTCCGATTTGATGGCGTAATAAGAATTTCGAAAAAAAAAAACGTATTTTTCATCGAAAAAACACTTAAAAAGTTTTAAAAATTCTCCCATTTTCCGTTACTCGACTGTAAAAAATTTTGGAACATGTCATTTTATGGGAAATTTAATGTACTTTTCGAATCTACATTGACCCAGAAGGGTCATTTTTTCATTTAGAACAAAAATTTTCATTTTAAAATTTCGTGTTTTTTCTAACTTTACAGGGTTATTTTTTAGAGTGTAACAATGTTCTACAAAATTGTAAAGCAGACAATTACAAAAAAAATGATACCCAGACATAAGGGGTTTGCTTATAAACATCTCGAGTTATCGCTATTTTACGAAAAAAAGTATTGAAAAGTTACTTTTTGCAATTCCGTCGTGAAACTACTTACTTTTCCTGTCATTCTTGAACGACGAAATAGCCTACTTTTCTGTACCAAAAATAACAGAATCGAATAGCAACACTTTTCAAAATAAATGCTGAAAAGTTCTACTTTTCAGCACTCAAACGGGTGCTGAAAAGTTGAACTTTTCAGCACTTGTTTCGAAAAGTAACACTTTTCAACATTTTTTTTATTTAAACGATTTATTGACAAAAAAAATAAAAATTTGACATAAAATTTCACACAGTGTGTGTTTTTTGGAATTGCAAAAAATGTTGTATGGAACTCGTTGCAAAACTTGATTTTTTCAGCACTCTTCGTATTTATCCAACTCGGTGAACCTCGTTGGATAAATGTACGACTCGTGCTGAAAAAATCCTCTTTTTGCAACTTGTTGCATAAACTACTATTTTGCAATTCCGTCGTGAAACTGTTTACTTTTCCTGTCATTCTTGAGCGACGAAACAGCCTACTTTTCTGTACCAAAAATGACAGAATCGAATAGTAACCCTTTTCAAAACAAATGCTGAAAAGTTCTACTTTTCAGCACTGAAATGGATGCTGAAAAGTTGAACTTTTCAGCACTTGTTAGGAAAAGTTATACTTTTCAACATTTTTTTTTATTTAAACGATTCATTGACTCAATGCATGGACATTTGTCCTATAATTCTGTTCAAAGGGTGTTTTTCGGAATTGCAAAAAATGTTGTATGGAACTCGTTGCAAAACTTGATTTTTTCATCACTCGTCGTATTTATCCAACTCGGTGAACCTCGTTGGATAAATGTACCACTCGTGCTGAAAAAATCTTCTTTTTGCAACATGTTGCATAAACTACTATTTTACGTTTCTCTTTGTTTCGTCTTCCGTGTTTGTCGCGGGTGACCATGAACGGCCATGATCAATGACGACCAACTTTTTCAAAACTTTTTTTTTCGTAAAATCGCGATAACTTGTGATGTTTATAAGCAAACTCCTTATGTCTATATATCAAATTTTTTGTAATTGTCTGCTCTACAACTTTGTTGAATATTGTTGCACTCTAAAAAATAACCCTGCAATGTTAGAAAAAACACGAAATTTTAAAATGAAAAAAATTATTCTAAATGGGTCAATGTAGTTTCGAAAAGAATATTAAATTTCCCATAAAATGACATGTTCCAAAAATTTTAACATTCGAGTAACGGAAAATGGCAGAATTTTTAAAACTTTTCTTGTGTTTTTTTTTTCCGGAATTCTGAGTACACCATCAAATCTAAAGCATAATTTTACATAAAAGTCCCTTTGATATCACCCCTCCGTCACGAGATATCAAAAAACGGACCTCGGATTCGTGATCAGAGACAAAAGTTACCCCTAAGGACAAAGTTTCACGCAAATCGAAGAGGGGTCGGAATTTCGTGTGAGTTGGTGAGAATTGCCATTATAGAATTGCTCAAGAGGTTGGTCCCTGATTATGAATCCTTAATCAATTTTTCGGTGTCTCATGATGGTTGGGTTGGGGCAACTTTTGAATGACCCAGTTATAATTTATATAACCAAAAATTCCATAGTTGCCAGTTTTTCATACAAAAACTACAATTTACGTTTAATGGCAAAATTTGAAAAAAATACAAAATTTTATAATTTTGCCGTTTTATCAATTACTGCCACCAAATTTGTTTTTTTTTTTTTGACGGCGTGATTTTTATCAACTAGCCAAGCTCATGGCCAAGCTTAAGGGGTTACATACATATAGAAATAATACAGAAAATTTATTTCATCAACCAAAATGATGATTTTAAATCACTCCTGAAATTTCATGAACAGATTTCATGATTCAACTGAGTTAGAGACGATTTAAGTTTAGAACTTTGCATGCGCAAGGCGGACTGTCAAATTGAGCGCTTTTCTCTAAACAGGTAAGGGGAAGGCTCTCAAGACATATTCCGTTTGCATGAAGATGCCTGATTTTAAAATTCAGCGTTTTAAAAAATAACAGAAATCAAAAACTTACGATTTTTTATAAGAAAAACATAAATAAATATCTTTTTTTGAATGAACTTCTTGAAAATCGGCAAAAAATCGATATATAATTCTTTTGGATAGAACTGAAACGGGTACTGAAATAATGAATTTTAGCACACTTGCATCGAAAAGTTATGCTTTTTAACATTCCAACGCCCAAGGCTCCAAAAAAGTTGGAACGGTAACTTCAACTCAATGGTTCTCGGGCATAACTCAACCAATCAAGATGATTCTTCTTTCCAGAGATTTGTTAGGATGTCTAGATGATTCTAGACCTTTGCAGAACTTAATTTGATCAAATCTGTAATTTTTGCGATCAAAAACATCGTTCCAACTTTTTTTTCCGCGTGTAAAAAAAATCGCCAAAAATTCCGCGGAGGCAGTTGTTTTAAAAAAGGTGGAACGATGTTTTCGGACGCAGAAATTACAGATTTGATCAAATTGAGTTCTGCAAAGTTCTAGAATCATCTAGACATCCTAACAAATCACTGGAAAGAAGAATCATCTTGATTGGTTGAGTTATGCCCGAGAACCAGCGAGTTGAAGTTACCGTTCCAACTTTTTTGGAGCCTTGGGCGTCCGTGTAAGTTGGACATGCGTTGGGCGTTCCAGTATTAATATTGTTTTGATTTTATCCGTAAATTGTGTTTAAATTCTACTCAAAATGTGTTTTCTTGGAATTGCTAAGAAATAAAATGTTGCATGGAACTCTTAGCAAAACTTGATTTTTACAGCTCTCGTTTTATTTATTCAACTAACCTCGTTGGATAAATGTACGATTTGAGCTGGAAAAATATTTTTTTTTGCAACTTGTTGCATAAACTAAGAGAATCCGACGAGACGTTTTGTCACATCTGCTGCTTTCTCGGTGTGAAGAATTTGAATTGGAATGGAAAATTTACGAAAACTTTATAACAAACCATAATTGGATGTTAGACGCCATTTGTTGCATCAAGTCCCATTAAATAATGCACAATTATCCAATTATTCACCGATAATTTGATAATTCGCAAAAATGTTTAACTTTCAATTATTTTCCCCATTTCAATTTTTTGTTTCAGAAGGTTTCTCTGACACTCAAATTAAAAATATTTTCAAAATTTTTAAATTTGAAATTTAAATCAATTATTTAAAAAAAAGTCAAGCTTCGTCATTCCTCATGCATTCAAATCACTCACGTCAAGTCACTCGATTATTTTTTAACATGTTTTATAAAGCATAATGTTTATGAAAAAATGGCAACACTGCCTGATGAATTTTGTCAGATGGTCTATCTACAAACACTTAGCTTATAAAATTTAAAAAAGCGTAGAAATTTTAATCAATGGAAATAAAACTAATCGTTAACATAGGAAACATAAGCAAAAGAGTGACATGACGGTTTTGAACATTTAACCTCAAGGTTGAACCGGGACCAACATTTACTTCCCTGTCCGACGGAAGGCGTGATCAGACAAATCTCCTCTCGCCACCGGGACCTTCTGGGATCGAACCCAGGCCGACTGGGTAAGAGGCAACTGTCTTAAACATTTTCGTTTTTTTTTTTTAATAATTATTAAGTTTAGTCCAAAATGGTACATTTTAGAGTATTACTTTTTTCTGATAAGTCCGAACAAATAACGAACACTTTGCCAAAGACACAACATCGTCCACAAAATCAATTTTCAAGGTATAGATTTTTGAATAATATAAATTCGAAATCTAAGTAGTTTGGATGAAATCTATGTCCACATACTCCGCAATAAGTACCGAAAGACATTACCGAAATCGAATGATAAACTACTAGAAGAACCCCTGCCTTCGCTCAAAGAACAAGAGATCCGTATAACGAACCTCCGTGCGAGAGGTGACCAACGTTGGGAAGGCCCGCTTCTGGTGGAAACATCCGTCCGGAATCACCCTCCCCGATAGAAGGATGCACAAAAGTGGCTCTCATTTCATTTCCAGCTCCCCGGTCTCGGTGAGTGCCAGTGTTTTATAATTATAAACAGCCGGGCCAATTAAAATGCAGAATAAGAAGTGAAATCAAATTTTGGAGCACGTGTTCGGTGAGCTTCGGAGGGTTGATCCATCCATCTCTGGAAAGGAGCTTTTATTTTAAAATTTACTGAACACTAACATAATAATTCAGTTTCGAAATAAAGAAGAAAAAAGTTAACTGTGCACGAAACAATTTTCCAATGAGCATGATTGCTTTTCGGAAGTGGAGGTGACAGTGTGGCATTTGAGTTTTAACCGGAACTGTTCCGTGGGTGTAGGTAGAGATAGATTTCCAACTATTTGTCAGTCACACAATGTGGATACGCAAATTTATTTGAAAAATTGAAAGTTTTATATTGATCTCCAGGAAAATTTCCAATTTGAATTTGAATTTGGTGAGGATTTTTGTGAAATTTGAATGAACGCAATATTTTCAAATTATTGATATTTCTCAATTATATAAGACATTTCGTCAGTTGTGTGCTATCTTGTGACAACGACCATTTAGTACTTTTCGAGAAAATCGATTTTCAAAGTTTGTTGGTAAATAATTTCAAAACTATGAATGATAAAGCCAAACTTTTTGAAGCAATCGGTTTGTATACTATCGCTTAACAAACGCTCCAAGTTTCAACTAATTTGGTGTACATAAATTTGTGAAAAACAAGACAAATTTTCCACATTTTCCAAGAACATGTATGACGTGTCACAAGTGTGCACAATCATTTTGATGATAAATTGGTCTATGTCACAAGTCTGTATTGCGATATCCGGGAAACGGAAGCGAGTTTCCAAAATCGGGTTAAAGCATCTTGTAGTGTTTGTTAAGTATAGCAAAACTCAGCTGACGATTTATCAGTCAGATAGTTGCTGTGAAATAACTTATCGTCAATTAGCGCAAAGCGGAGCTACTGTCTGAAAAGGAACAGCAAATTTTAAAGCATTTAACTGCTCTAAATTAGAATTCGATGCATTAATTCAGTAGATCTGTATAAGTTCTAACCGAAATCAATCAAATATATCAAAATATAGTGCAAGATCCAGGGTAAAACAGCTATGCCAATTATATTACCATTCAAAAGGGCGTAATATTGAATACTTTTGAAATGTTAGTCTTAATTAAAAACATAAAAACATTGCTTAAGAAATGATTGGAAAATTTCACGAAATTTTTTTTTTTTTTTTTTCAATTGAAAATCGGAACATTAGTTGCTGAGACATCGCCAATAGAACAAGGAGGGTTGTTTGGGTGAGGCTTAGGCTGCGGAATATCAGCAACCAGAGGTCCAATCTTCAATGTCTCTTAGACGATTTTACTAAAACAAAAATCATAAATTGTTACTCATGGTAAAATCTAGATTAACTGAAAATATTTAACTGAAATCAAACTTTCTGTGGCTATATCTTGAAAACGAGACCCATTATCAAAAAAATCTGTAAAGTACTTTTCGACATAAACGTTGAAAAAAAAATTGCAACGCCCTAAGGATTTTTTTTACAAAAAATTTTAAATGTAAATCCGAATTTTCAAAAAATCTGCCGCCGAGATATACATTTTTGAAAAAATAGTGATTTTTGGAAAAAAAGTCGTAGTTTCATGCAAAAACAAATTTGACGTTATTTTGAAATGCAAAATTGAATTTGCAATCGAAAAATACTATACAGATTTTTTGATAAAGGGCTTCGTTTTCAAGATATAGCCACCGAAAGTTTAATTTTATCAAAATATTTGCAGTTTTTCGAATTTTAAAGTAGTGACCATGAGTGACCATTTCCAAAAAAAATTTTTTTGAAAAGTTCTGAAAATTTGCTTAAAAAATTGTCCAAGAGACATTGAAGATTGGACCTCGGGTTACTGAGATACAGCCGCTTTAAGGAAGAAACACGAACACGAAAATTGATGTTTTCTAAATTTCACCAAAACAACCATTTTCTAATGACGATATCTCAGCAACTTATGGTCCGATTATCAATGTTAAAACATAAAACATTCGTTCCGATCTTTTCGGAAAAAATATTTTGAAATTTTTCAAATCAAGACTAACATTTTAAAAGGACCAAACATTGAATATTACGCCCATTTAAAATGCAAGTCTTGATTTAAAAATTTCAAAAAAAATTTACGAAAAGATCGGAAAATTTCACGAATTCTTCATGTATTAACATTGAAAATTGCACCTTTATTTGCTGAGTTATGGTCATTAGAAATTTTCTAATAGAAAATGTTGGATTGTTATGGTGAGATTAAGAAAACTTCAATTTTCGTGTTTCTTTTTCTTAAAGCGGCTCTATCTCAGCAACCCGAGGTCCAATCTTCAATGTCTCTTAGACAAGTTTATAGCAAATTTTCTGAACTTTTCAAAAAAAATATTTTTTGAAACGATCACTTTTTTAAAAAAATGAAAAACTGCAAATATTTCGCAAAAATCAAACTTTCGGTGACTATATTTTGAAAACGGAGCCCTTTATCAAAAAATTTGTTAAGTACTTTTCGATTGCAAATTCAATTTTGCATAAAAAAATGTCAAACTTGTTTTTGCATAAAACTTCAATTTTTTCCAAAAATCACATTTTTTTTCAAAAATTTATAACTTGGCGGCAGATTTTTTGACCATGTTTCTCTTTGGCTCAAAAGTTATGTATTTTGGGAAATTGAGTTTTAGTGAAAAAAAAGTTGATAAAAAAAATCCTTAAATTTTTTTTCCGTGTACCTATTTTTTTCTCAAAAGTCCTCAACAATAACTACAACTTTGCCGAAGACACCAAATTGATCAAAAAATTCACTCAAAAGTTACAGCTGTTTGAATATTTACATACCATTTTTGTATGGACAGCAGCCAAAATTGTATGGAGACTTGTATGGATGAACCAATCACACAAAATAGCTTATTTGGTCAAAGGGAAGGCCCCCACAAAGTTTGAGCCAAATAAAAAAATACAAATAAAATCCATTTCCGGTTTTGGTAGAGAGTTGCTCACTTGAAAATGTATTTTTGACTACACGTTTAAACTTTTTAAATCAAATTTGCTATCGAAAATTACTTTCCAGAAATTTTGATAAAAGCACAGTATTCGAGATTAATCCACTAAATGATTGAATTTTATCCTATTCCCGAGAGCTCCGTTCCCTAGAATTCAATTACCCAGAAAATTTAAATGATTACGTAAAGTGTGAAGTGTTATGATTTGCCCTTCTTTAAAGAGAGAATCTTGACTTATCTGCTGACAAAAGTTGAAACTTCTCTACAATGTTCAATTTTCCCTTCTTTAAAGAAGGATGACAAAAAAAAACAGATTTTCAGCAATCAGAGGTCCAGAAATTTTTCTGAACTGTACGAAAATAACATTTTCTAAATACATTTAATACTGTAGTGAAAAAAATGTATGCCGGATGAGCAGTTCTCTACGAAACCATTTTGGTGCCTTCGGTATGCCCAAAGAAGCCATTTTGCAGCATTAGTCTGTACATATAATTTTCCATACAAATTTGGCAGCTGTCCATACAATAATGATGTATGAAAATTCTAAAATCTAAAATCTTTTGAAGGAACTATTTGATCGATTTGGTGTCTTCGGCAAAGTTTTAGGTATGGGTAAGATCTACACTGAAGAAATGATACACGGTACATTTTTGGTAATGATTTTTAATTTCACTTTTTGTCACTAAAACTTGATTTGCAAAAAACACTATTTTTTTTTTATTTTCTGATGTGTTTTAGGGGACATCAATTGGCAACATTTCAGAAATTTTGAATTAATACTGATTTATTTAAAAAATGGAAATATTGGTCGCAAAAAATATTCAACTTCATTTTCCGATATAAACTTGAATTTGCAATCAAAAAGTACTTCATTGAAATTTTGATAAAGTGCACCGTTTTCAAGTTATATCCATTTTAAAGTAACTTTTTTGAAAATAGTGCCCATGTTTGCCCACTTTTGAAAAAAAAAATTTTATTGGTGCCCATGTTTGCCCACTTTTGAAAATAAATATTTTCGAAAAGCTGAGAAAATTATCTATATTTTGCTTTTATAACTTTGTTGATACGACCGTTAGTTGCATAGATATTGCCATGCAATGGTTTAAAAACAGAAAAATTGATATTTTCTAAGTCTCACCCAAACAGCCCACCATTCTCTAAATTCGAAATCTCAGCAACAAGTAGTAATATTTTCAATGTTAAAATATGAAACATTCATGAAAATTTCCGATCTTTTCGAGACTACTATTTTTAATATATGTAAATAAAGACTAACATTTGAAAAGGACCAAACGTTCAATTTTACACAATTTTGAAATGTTAGTATTGATTTAAAATTTTTGAAAACATTTTAGCTTTAAAAGCTGACAAATTCCGTAGTCCAAAAATAATAATCAATCGTGATTAGTTTTCTGTTGTTCATTTGATCAGTTTTCACTTCTTCTGTTTGTAGCTTCCCGTTATTCAGTATTCAGTTTGCTATGTTGCGCAAACCTCAACCAGATTAATTTGCATCGTAAAAGGCTTTCATACTGTAGCAGCAACACCTTTGCCGCCGCGCTGCCGAGATTCAACATATTTCGTTCAATTTGCGCACCATCCTGCTCCGTGGTGTTCCACTGCTCTGTCTGGTCACCACCACCACCAGGTGAAATCTCCGGCCTCCTCTATTTCGAGGGCATTTCTAGTTTTGCGGCATTTCGAGCGTTGTTATCGCACCAGTTCACTCGTTAGGCAATTTCCATATTATTGGTTCCGATTGCGTGTGTGCCACGTGGCCAAACACACACACACGTGCACACGATGGAAAGTGGTCCCAAGGTGACATACACACACATACCCCAACACATACCAGAACAGATTGCACGTGAGTGAATGTGCTTTCCGAGCGTATGGAGATTTGAGCTTTGTACGGAGACTCAAAGCGAATATTCAAAGCATGACTAGGGGGACCACCAACAAAAAAAAGCTCGAAAATTCAGCATCACCGTCGATCGGACGTGTCGGATTTTGGATTCTGGAACAGGAACAAGCAAATCGATACGAATGCCGGACATTTTCGGAACAAGCGCTTGGTTGAGTGGAATTTTCAATTTGAAATAAGCTTGCTGTTTCCACTTTTAAAATGAACAATTAATCACATTATAAAAACAGCAATGTTTTACAAAGCAGATTATTTCTCTTGTGATGCAACACAGCTGTTGCACTTTTGCCTCGTGTGTTGTTACAGCTGCGATTGCATGTTTAACGAGTAAAGAATCAAATTACATAATTAAAATGGTGCACATTGAGTACACTCGCTCCTGGAACATTCCATTATATAAAACAATTGACGTGGTTCCAACTCAATCAGATAGAAAGTCACGCAACACGCTCCAAGATGAAGTTTCTGGAAGGTATCAAGTTGATGGATTCGTTTAAAATAGTCAATTAAATTGTTTTTTTCCTTACAGTTTTAACTATTTCGATTGTTGTAATTGCACTTGTGAGTTGTAATGTAAGTTTATTTTTAGACACAAGACAGAAAATTTCGAGATAATCAATTTAAAAAATAAACAACAACTTTTACAGGAGTGTGACCACGAAAGCTGCGACCAGAGGAAAAAGTTCTGCGCCAGAAGTGAGTCCAAGTACTGCGAGTGTGACGCGAGCTTGCAGAAGCACGTCCGGTCCTGCCCCGGCGGGGAGGTGTTCAACGTCCGGTTCGGAACGTGTGGGGTGGGAGCTGCCCAGAAACAGCCGTGTATGCTGTACAGACAAGGGAAGGGGTTGAAATAAATGTAATTTTTAGTGCTGTGGAAAAATAAATGCTAAATTATTTTTTTTTTGCGGAAAATTTTTGGCTGACCAAAAAAGTCATTTTGTGTCATTGGTTCACCTATACAACGCTCCATACAATTTTGGAAAATCTGTATGTTCAGCAATTCCCTACGAAAACAGTATGATTCGAAAAAAAAATTCTCCAATTGGACTCAAAAATGGAGTGGGATTCCTTGGCCGAAATAATTAGACCCGTATTTTTTTTCTGCCATAAGGGTGACCTACACCAGGTAACTCCGCGCCATTTCAAGCAATTTTAGCTGTCTTGGATGCAAAGGATTAAGTCATACAAAAATGCAGAAATTTGTTTTTTAACATTATAATTTCATTCGTAAGTTGGTGATAATGGTTTGGGTGAAACTTATTTTTTCTTATTTTTCGGATTCATATAATTATTAACTGCATCTTAGTGACCAGAGAGCCAATCTTTAAAGTTTCTTTGACAAATTTCTAAGAAATTTTTCTGAACTTATTCAAAAAAATATTTTCATGATAAAGACGCTCATAGACAATTTTTCGAAAAACTGAAATCAAACTTTACGTGGCAAAATCTGGTAAACGGGGGATTTGTGTAATACTTTCGCTATAGGGACCATCCATAAACCACGTGGACACTTTTTTGGAAATCTCAACTGCAAAAGAAGCGCGCATCGCCTTCTCGTCGTCACCGTCAGCCAGTTGCCTCTCGATGGCCGGACCGTATGGATCTTTCGTGGTAGGGGGTGAGGACTTCCCAACTCTTCGGAGTTTCCTCACTCCCCGTCCCTTGTCCCACCTGGGACGAGTCTGCAACAACAAAGCGTCGCCTACTGCCTTGTCGCCGAACAGTTGCCTGTCGTAGGCCAAGTCGTGGTTGTCAAACAAAAAAAAGGGCGTGAGGACTCCAAACTTTTTGGAGTTGAGTCGGTGAAATGCCTTTCAGGAACAAATGTTGGTCTTCGGGGGTGCCGGTTCACACAGCTTTCTGAGGCTGCTCTCACCCCAACCCCTCTCCCTTCCCCTCATTCTGCTACCAAACATTCATTCAGTTCACGAAAAAATCGTTTTTCGTTCTTCTCTTTCATTCCTCCACTCGATGTTGATGTCTTGTCAAAGATTTACCAACACATTCGAAGTTTGTTTACATGGCAGCTTTTCAAGTAAAAGTCAACTCAATCGGAATTCAATGCGAATCGTATACGAATTACGTTTCAACAACCGGTACGTACACGGTCCGATTGAGGTTTTGCAGCGCAACTGTGTTTCAAATGTAGGTGGCGCCAAAATGAGGTTACTTGCCAAAACTCGTAGCTGGATTGAAGAACAAAATCGCTTATTTCTCATGAATCTTCAATCTTAATCTTCAATCTTAATGAAACTGATTGCAAAAGACGGGAAAAATTTTTAGCTTTAAAATAATGAACATCATTTTTTTGGGCGCGCAAAAAATTGTGAACTTTTTTTTCAACAAACATTTTTTGCAACACGAAGAAATGAGTTTTCCCGTATATGAGCAATTCTCTACCAAAACCGGAAACGGATTTTATTTGTATTTTTTGATTTGGCTCAAACTTTGTGGGGGCCTTCCCTATGACCAAATATGCTATTTTGCGTCATTGGTTCACCCATACAAGTCTCCATACAATTTTGGCAGCTGTCCATACAAAAATGGTATGTAAATATTCAAACAGCTGTAACTTTTGAGTGAATTTTCTGATCAATTTGGTGTCTTCGGCAAATTTGTAGGTATTGTTGAGGACTTTTGAGAAAAAAATAGGTACACGGAAAAAAATTTGCAGATTTTTTTAATCAACTTTTTTTTCACTGAAACTCAATTTCCCAAAATACGTATTTTTTGATTTTTGAGATTTTTTGATATGTTTTAGGGGACAAATTCAAAAAAAAAATTTTTCGAAAGGTTCAGAAAATTTGCTTAAAAAATTGTCCAAGACACATTGAAGATTGGACCTCGGGTTACTGAGATACAGCCGCTTTAAGAAAAAGAAACACGAAAATTGATGTTTTCTAAATCTCACCCAATCAGCCCACCATTTTCTTATGACGATATCTCAGCAACTAATGGTCCGATTTTCAATGTTAATATATGATACATTCGTGAAATTTTTCGATCTTCTCAAAAAAATATTTTGAAAATTTTTAAGCTTTTTAAATGGGCGTAATATTCAATATTTGGCCCTTTCAAAATGTAAGTCTTGATTTAAAAATTTTCAAAATATTTTTTTCGGAAAGATCGGAAAATTTCACGAATGTTTCATATATTAACATTGAAAATCGGACCATTGATTGCTGAGATATCGTCATTAGAAAAAGGTGGGTTGTTTTGGTGAGACTTAGAAAACTCCAATTTTCGTGTTTCTTTTTCTTAAAGCGGCTCTATCTCAGCAACCCGAGGTCCAATCTTCAATGTCTCTTAGACAATTTTATAGCAAATTTTCTGAACTTTTCAAAAAAATAGAAATGGTCACTCATGGTCACTGTTTTTAAAAATTGAAAAACTGCAAATATTTCGCTAAAATCAAATTTTCGGTGGCTATATCTTGAAAACGGAGCCCTTTATCAAAAAATCTGTAAAGTACTTGTCGATAGCAAATTCAATTTTGCATTAAAAAGTAATGTCAAACTTGTTTTTGCATGAAACTTCAATTTTTTCCAAAAATCACTATTTTTTCAAAAATTCATAACTCGGCGGCAGATTTTTTGACCATGTTTCTCTATGGCTCAAAAGTTGCGGATTTTTGTCCCCTAAAACATATCAAAAAATCTCGAAAATCAAAAAATACGTATTTTGGGAAATTGAGTTTTAGTAAAAAAAATGTTGATAAAAAATCTGCAATTTTTTTTTCGTGTACCTATTTTTTTCTCAAAAGTTCTTAACAATACCTACAACTTTGCCGAAGACACCAAATTGATCAGAAAATTCACTCAAGTTACAGCTGTTTGAATATTTACATACCATTTTTGTATGGACAGCAGCCAAAATTGTATGGAGACTTGTATGGGTGAACCAATGACGTAAAATAGCTTATTTGGTCATAGGGAAGGCCCCCACAAAGTTTGAGTCAAATAAAAAAATACAAAAAAAAAATGGTCGAAATCGGCCGATTTCGTAGAGAGTTGCTCATATATCAATGAAATAATCAGTTGTATAGTTCGTAACAGATGTGTTACAACAACAACTTTAATTGATTTTTGACAGGCTTTCTTGCCAAATAGTCAAAATTACTATCCTTTTCTAAATTTACAGTTTTCTCAAGGAAAACCCAAACCAAGATTGGAAAGTTGTACACCAAATTGTTGGAAATATTTTTTCTCATCCGAATCTGGCATAAGTTTTATAAAAAATGTTGACTTTGAAGGGAAAATGTTTTTTTTTTTCGGTTTACGCTATTGTTCTTAGGTGGCGTCAGTTGTCTTTTAGCTTTGCTGCAAATCCTCTATAGAGTTTACTGGTTTACTGGATGTTGGGGGCCCATCTCACGATTTACGATCTTATTCCGTTAATATATTTCAAGTATCTAGCTAATTCTTCAAAATTAAGCTATGGCAAACTCTTGTCCTCTGATAACTGATTTAACTTTTTATTTTTATTTTATTTTTCAATATTTTAAAAACATGTACCCCATTTCTTTTTCAATATTGCATTGAAAAATGGTAAAACATTTTATAAATTTTCTTTCAAACTTGTTGTATGCCAATGAATCAGGAAATATTATTGAATTCTGTTTATCGCTGAAATTTTCAAGTTATCGCAGTTTTAGTGAAAAAAGTCGATTTTTTGCCGTTTTCGTCATTTTTCAATTTTTTCGCGTGGGGCGTCGAAAAACCCAGTTTTTATTCAAAAAAAATCGTATCTCAGAAATTTTGAAAACTCAACTTCACCATTTTTTGATATGTTATATAAAATTTTCCGAGGAATCGGGTAAAAATATATTCAGACATAGGCTCTTTGGTCTCAAGACCTTTAAAACAGCATTTTAAGTTTTCGTACTACCTTTTCAAAAGTAAAGCTAGATTTTTGAAACTTCTTACTATTTTTCTCAAATAGCCAAACTAATCACCTTTCTTTTGCGTCTAAGACAGCTAAAATCGGATTGAATGGCGTGGAGTTATGATTTTTTGAAAAAAGTGGTTTTTACGAAAAATGACGAAAATGGCCAGTTTTTGGACCACCCTAATGGCCAAACAAAAAAACACGGGTCGAATTTTTTTGGCCAAGGAACCCCCAGAAAAATTTCGAGTCCGATCGGAGAACATTTTTTTCGAATCATGCTGTTGTCGCGGGGAATAGCTGAATAGCAATAACCATTATCGTTATCGATAGACGCTAATATTATCGACAACAGTTTTATATTTTATCAATTTATAATCTGACGTGTTTGCTCTAAGCAGAAATTAAAATGTATACTGTTTAAAAACCCAGTTGTCTTACTTGTCCTGGTTACATTTCAAAAAATTTCAAGTAAATGTGAACATATTTTGAATTTAACTTGGGAAAAATCTTTAGGTCCATTCAAAAAGTGGAAAAATTTGTATATTTCTGAATGTCTGCATAAACCATTTGGTTTCAAATGAGCAAAACAAATCTATGCAATAGCACCCTACAAATATGTTTGATCCTTAAATATTGTCTTATGAAAAATAAACTTCTTCGAATATTATTTATTTTAAAGTAGTGTTTTTGAATATAAAATAATATAAGTCATGAAGGCTGGATGGAACTATTTCATTTTTCTAGATTTTCACTAAGACGCCTTTTTCTGCTTGAAATCGTGAAGAGAAAAAAAAGTACAAAAAATGAAAAAGCAAGCTATAGTTTCGACATTTGAATGCAAAAAAGTTTTTTAAAATACATTTTTCACTATTTCAGATACTGAACATCGGAAATTTTCAAAAATTTGATAGATTTTTAATCAACACAAACATGCTAAAAATGATTCTAAGCCGATTGCACTGTCCATTGAAATGTTTAAATTTTAGAAAAAATATTTTGTTTGTCCCCTGATTTTTCGGGCCATCTTTGAATGGAGGATGGGGTGAGGGATCACAAAATAGTAGTTTATGCAACAAGTTGCAAAAAGAGGATTTTTTCAGCACGAGTCGTACATTTATCCAACGAGGTTCACCGAGTTGGATAAATACGAAGAGTGCTGAAAAAAATAAGTTTTGCTACGAGTTTCATACAACATTTTTTGCAATTCCGGAAAACAACCATTGAGTGAAATTTGAAGTCAAATTTTCATGTATTTTGCAATAACGTTTAAATAAAAAAAATGATGATAAATGTAACTTTTCGAAACAAGAACTGAAAAGTTCAACTTTTCCACCCATTTGAGTGCTGAAAAGTAGAACTTTTCAGCATTTATTTTGAAAAGTGTTGCTATTCCATTTTGTTATTTTTGGTACAGAAAAGTAGGCTATTTCGTCGTTCAAGAATGACAGGAAAAGTAAGTGCATAGTTTCACGACGGAATTGCAAAAACAATATTTAAAATGACCCTTTTAGACGTTTTTGAGGCAGGTGTAATGCACTTATTAAAATGCACTGATTAGTGAGCTCGTAATATCGCAAATAAATTTATCACAAAAACGCGTGTGCTTTTGGCTTCTAATTAAACTGATATGCAAAATATAATTCCTTTAAAAGATTGATTACTTTTGTACGAAAATCAGCATTAAAAAAATTCTGCAATGTTTAAAAAAAGAACTTCCAAAAGCAATCGATAAATCTATTTCCGTCCAATCGATTCGACTAATGAAAACAACAGTTTCATCCCGACTAGTCAATCAAAGCACCGCTGCTGCCGTGATGAAGGTGCCAGCCGATGGCGTTTGCGCCCAAATTTATGCCACCGTGCCAAAAATACCCCATCAACTAGGCAACCTGCCAGACAGCCAAACTCCTCCACCCCAAAGCGAAATCAAAACAAGGCCACCTTCAGGGCAAACCCCCCCTCTTTGTGCGTTTGATTCAAAAAGCAATTTTGAACTCATTTCGACCGGTTCCGTCCGCGTGGCGTTGGCCAAAAACTAACCATTTTGCCACCTGACGCCACCCCATCAGCCACCAAGGTGGGGGGAAGACCGTTTCTGCAAGTGTTTATTTGCGTGCGTTTCGCCGACGCGCGCGCCGTTGTTTGTTTTGATAGAGTTGCAGCTGCTGCATCTCGACCGGGGGATGATAGACAGCTTTGATAGCAAACTATGCCAGGGTGGGTGGTGTCCGGCAGACATGAAGGCCTGTTATGGTGCGTGTCAAACCGACAGGCCGATCGACCGGTTGACGACCCATAGCCAGTGGTCATGGGATTTCCGCCCGGATGTGATGTTGAATTATTTTGCCAAAAGTGTTCAAATCACAAAAAAAAGGTTTATTTTGAGCCTAAACCAGAGAGTTTGTATCAACTACATGGGAAGGCTGTCCAAAGCAAATTCATCAATCGATGGGTTTTGTTCTTTACATAACTCATAACCTAGAAGAATAAGCTTAAGGTATTACTTTTTTTTATTTCGAAATTTTGAAGCCGTTGCATCGTGTCGAAAAGTGGTCAAAGACAAACTTGTAGGAAATTTCTGAAAAATGCACTGAAAAAAAAAACATGTCACTTTTATGAAATTGTTTGATTTTTAAGTATAAAGGTGAAATTTGTAGGTGAGCACAAAATTTATTTGTTCGTTATTTTTTTTGTGGAATCAACCTTAGACTCACGAAAAAATCAATATTACAGATCTAAAACTCCCATGAGAGATTAATACGCAAAAAGTTGTGTTTCACCTTCCTGATTAAGAATATATTTGATTCAAAATATTCTATCGGTGAAAAGCGTTTTTCAGAAAAAAAGTTTTCCCTTAAAGTACCATGGGAGGAGGCGCATGGTGGCTCAAGTGAATTTTAATAATTTGTTAACACTGGAACGCCCAACGCATGTCCAACTTACACGGACGCCCAAGCCTCCCAAAAAAGTTGGAACGGTAACTTCAACTCGCTGGTTCTCGGGCATAACTCAACCAATCGGGACGATTCTTGTTTCCAGGGATTTGTAAGAATGTCTAGATGATCCTGATTTTTTGCAGAACTTGATTTGAACAAATCTGTTATTTCTGCGACCGAAATCATCGTTGCAACTTTTTCAAAAAGACTGCCTCCGCGGAATTTTCGGCGATTTTTTTTTTACACGCGAAAAAAAAAGTTGGAACGATGTTTTTGATCGCAAAAATTGCAGATTTGATCAAATTGAGTTCTGCAAAGTTCTAGGATCATCTAGACATCCTAACAAATCACTGGAAAAAAGAATCATCTTGGAGCGTTGGAATGTTAATTAACCTTACTTTATGATAAAAAAAACCCATTTTTTTCAGAAAAAACACGATTTTCACCGATAGAATATTTTGAATCGAACATATTCTTAATCAGGAAGGTGAAGCACATTTTTTACGTAGAAATCTCTCATGAGAGTTTTCGATTTGTAATATTTTGCGGTAATTGATTTTCCAGACAATTTTACATAAAAATCTCCATATTGTCCAAAGTCCAATCCTTGTGAAGTTAAAGCGGAGCAATTCTCTGAGATTTCGGAAATTTGTTTTTTTTGTATTTTTTTTCTGTATATTTTGAAAGAATATTTTGATCGATCGATTTTGATTTTTTGATTGGCAAAGGTATGAATAAGGACAACAATGAAAAAATGACTTTTTATCAATAAAACTTGATTTGCAAAAAAAAAAAAAAAATACCGAGTTATGAATTTTTGAATCAATACTGCTTTTTTTCAAAAAATCGAAATACTGGTCGCTAAAAAATTGCAACTTTATTTTTCGATGTTAAACCGAATTTGCAATTAAAAAGTACTGGAATGAAATTTTGATCAAGTGCACCGTTTTCAAGTAATAGCCATTTTCAGGTAAGTTTAAAAAAAACTTGGTTATTAATTTTCAAACTTTCGGTGACAGCAAGCTTCGATGGCCGGTTTTACTATATCAAATGATCGGGATTTTTTCAAACATTTAAAAGTTAAAATTCACATTTTTGAAAATACTTAAAATTTTCACAAAACTACTTATTTTCGAAAAATACTCAAAATTTCAGTTTTTTACAATATGGGTATCAAATGATCGATACTTCATTTAAAATTTTGGTAGTAATAATATTTTTTGTGAAATACTGAAAATGTTTACCAAACAACGTATTTTCTTAAAATTACTCAAAATTTCAGTTTTTTACATTATGGGTATCAAATGATCGGGATTTTAACATACATTTCGACAGCTAATTTTTTTTTGTGAAATGCTCAAAATTGTCACAAAACTACGTTTTTTAAAAGTACTTCAATTTTGATTTTTTTTAATAAAATGATCTAGAATTCATACATTCCGATAGATTTTTTTTGATATACTCAAAATCTTCTGAGAACCACGCACCGTTGAACAAATACCCATAATTTCAGTTCTTTTATATGGGTATCATATAATTCTTTTTTTTTTGTAAAAAACTGAAATATTTAGTATTATTTTGAAAATACATTGTTTCGTGAAAATTTTGAGTGTTGACTTTAGAAATGTATGAAAAAGTTCCAATTAAATGGTACCCATATTGTGAAAAACTGAAAATTTTAGATTTTTTTTCTAAAATACGTAGTTTTGTGAAAAAAAATGGTATTTAACAAAAAATATTATTAAAGGGTTACATACATGTAAATTGGCAAAAATGTCAGATGTTGGTTTAAGCAAACAAATAATTTCTTTTTAAATGTGATGTCTGGACATAAAAATATACATTTTCATTAATAAACAAACCAATTTTGAAGACATTTGGTTGTATCATTGTCGAGAAAAAGCCATTTGAAGAAAGCAAAAAACAGGTGCCACGATATCTCAACACTGCTTTGACCAAATCGGCTCAAAATTTCAGTGAAGTTTCTTTAAAATAGTCTCGTATGCATGACTTAAGCTGGTTTTCAATAAGTTTTTTTTTTAAAGATAAAAATATTTCTATGTTGTTAATATAAAAAACGTCAGTTTTTGATTTCGGTATTTAAAAAAACAAAGTTCAAAAATCGGGCGTCATGCACACGGGATATACCTCGAAAGTCTTCATCCCCAATTTCATCCAGTTTGCTCCATCCCATCTCGAGATATCGTGGCAATTCGGTGTTTAGAGAAAAACGCTCAAAAAGTTTGACAACTCACTCTGCGCGTTGAGTATTTTACAAAAAACCCGATTTAATCCCACCAGGGGTGAGATAGAGCCTTTCTTACTAAAGAATATAACTTCTCTCAATTCACAACATCGACTTGATACAAAAAATCTTATGATGAAAGCAAGGTATTATTAATGATGTGTTTTCTAAAAGAAATTGAAAACATAATTTTCACCTATCGAATATTTTTAATCGTACAAATTCTTAGCTTCCAATGCGCAAGTGACGACACACACCGCGGTTTTGGTTTTCTAGTTTTGGTACGAGCCCAAAAACCGAACAAAGCAGGCGCTAAGCAAAACCGAGTTAACCGCACAGTGGGAAGCTTGCCATTCAGCGTCTACGAAAGTGAGAGAGTCAGAGATAGATATTTTTACAACCGCACCACTACACACTCAATCGCAATACCTTAGGTAGATAGCCATTGGCGTCGCGAGCATTGAAAACTTTGAAAACGATATAAAGCTTAGAAGCTTCGAAAGCTCCTATTGGAATCCAATGAACTCTGTTTAATAAAACGACACGACAAATGAAGCCTACTTAAAGGCGATTTTAGGAGCACACGGGAAACAAATTGATTGTACCCGGATGAATGTCCTATGTCAAAAAAGTTTTTGCATTAACATTGGACAGTTATGCAAAAACGGACAGAGCAAAAGAAACCGAAAAGCTACGATATCTTACATGTTGAAGGAAACATCGGTAGACAAGCTACTAGAGCAGTTCTCTCAGATTTCGGTCATTCGATTTTTTTTGTATTTTTTAATCCGACTGAAACTTTTTTGGTGCCTTCGGTATGCCCAAAGAAGCCATTTTGCATCATTAGTTTGTCCATATAATTTTCCATACAAATTTGGCAGCTGTCCATACAAAAATGATGTTTGAAAATTCAAAAATCTGTATCTTTTGAAGGAATTTTTCGATCGATTTGGTGTCTTCGGCAAAGTTGTAGGTATGGATACAGACTACACTGGAAAAAAATGATACACGGTAAAAAAAAATTGGTGATTTTTTTATTTAACTTTTTATCACTAAAACTTGATTTGCAAAAAAACACTATTTTTAATTTTTTTTATTTTTTGATATGTTTTAGAGGACATAAAATGCCAACTTTTCAGAAATTTCCAGGTTGTGCAAAAAATCTTTGAGCGAGTTATGAATTTTTTTATCAATACTGATTTTTTCAAAAAATCGAAATATTGGTCGCAGAAATTTTTCAACTTCATTTTTCGATGTAAAATCAAATTTGCAATCGAAAAGTGCTTTAGTAAAATTTTGATAAAGTGCACCGTTTTCAAGTTAAATCCATATTTAGGTGACTTTTTTGAAAATAGTCGCAGTTTTTCATTTTTTAAAATTAGTGCACATGTTTGCACACTTTTGGAAAAAATATTTTTGAAAAGCTGAGAAAATTCTCTATATTTTGCTTATTCGGACTTTGTTGATACGATCTTTAGTTGCTGAGATATTGCAATGCAAAGGTTTAAAAACAGGAAAATTGATATTTTCTAAGTCTCACCTAAACAGCCCACCATTTTTCAATGTCGATATCTCAGCAACTAACGGTCCGATTTTCAATGTTAATATATGAAACATTTGTGAAATTTTCCGATCTTTTCGAAAAAAATATTTTCAAAATTTTTTAACCAAGACTAACATTTCAAAAGGGTCAAACATTCAATATTACGCCCTTTTTAAATGTTAGTCTTGGTTTAAAAATTTTGAAAATATTTTTTTCGAAAAGATCGGAAAATTTCACAAATGTTTCATATATTAACATTGAAAATCGGACCATTAGTTGCTGAGATATCGACATTGAAAAATGGTGGGCTGTTTGGGTGAGACTTAGAAAACATCAATTTTCCTGTTTTTAAACCTTTGCATTGCAATATCTCAGCAACTAAAGATCGTATCAACAAAGTCCAAATAAGCAAAATATAGAGAATTTTCTCAGCTTTTCAAAAATATTTTTTCCAAAAGTGTGCAAACATGTGCACTAATTTTAAAAAATGAAAAACTGCGACTATTTTCAAAAAAGTCACCTAAATATGGATTTAACTTGAAAACGGTGCACTTTATCAAAATTTTACTAAAGTACTTTTCGATTGCAAATTTGATTTTACATCGAAAAATGAAGTTGAAAAATTTCTGCGACCAATATTTCGATTTTTTGAAAAAATCAGTATTGATAAAAAAAATTCATAACTCGCTCAAAGATTTTTTGCACAACCTGGAAATTTCTGAAAAGTTGGCATTTTATGTCCTCTAAAACATATCAAAAAATAAAAAAAATTAAAAATAGTGTTTTTTTGCAAATCAAGTTTTAGTGATAAAAAGTTAAATAAAAAAATCACCAATTTTTTTTTACCGTGTATCATTTTTTTCCAGTGTAGTCTGTATCCATACCTACAACTTTGCCGAAGACACCAAATCGATCGAAAAATTCCTTCAAAAGATACAGATTTTTGAATTTTCAAACATCATTTTTGTATGGACAGCTGCCAAATTTGTATGGAAAATTATATGGACAAACTAATGATGCAAAATGGCTTCTTTGGGCATACCGAAGCCACCAAAAAAGTTTCAGTCGAATTAAAAAATACAAAAATTAAAATTGAAGAAAAAAGACCGATTTTGTAGAGAATTGCTCACTACGAATGAGTATAAGTCGAGCCGAAACATATGCGCCAGCATTCTCGCGCCAGTATTCGAAGCTCAACTTGACAACTTGTCGACTTGGCGACGAAGCGTCGAAGCGTCGAAGCGTCGAAGCGTCGAAGCGTCGAAGCGTCGAAGCGTCGAAAATCGATGCAGTGTGATTTTTTAGCGATTTTTCGGTTTAAAATTCATGCTGAATCGACATATTTACGAAGCTGGAAATGACGTTCTGGCTTAAAGTAAAACCTATACCTTTCTTTAGTAAGAAAGGCAAAAAGTAAATCGTTCTAAAAATTGATCGGGATTGCCGATCGATGTCAAATTTGTTTCAGATGCTCACTCATGGTCTGTACTATAAATGTAGCAAGAAATTTCGAATAAAATCAGAAATGAAAAATGTTGGCGAAGGTCACCAGGTGAGCTTTTACCTTTTTTTAGGGATTTTGTTTCTTATGGTAGGTCAATCAAACGGCTCTAACTCCAGAACCATATTTTGAATCTGGATGAAAATTTGGGAGGTTGTAGAGCTCGAAAAATGCAATTTTTGAGATAAATAAAAGGTATGAAAATGAAAAAATTGGACCATATTTTCATTTGGAAACTGTGTATTTTCTGGAAAAGTCTGGCCGCATCCGAAAACAGATGGATAATTCGAAATTTGCGCGGCAACTCGCCCAGGTTCAGCACACTAGCTTTCATCTGCATTTAGGAGAATCGAAATCGGATTTATGGGAGCTGAGAACGGCGCGACACAAAATTTTGCAAAATTTTACCACATACGAACATCACTCGACCTCCACGGAATTTATTTTCTCAAAATTCGAGGGTTCGAGATAGACGAGTTCTATCAAGGTGAATCGATAGAGCGTCGAAAATCGATGCAGTGTGATTTTTTTAGCGATTTTTCGGTTTAAAATTCATGCTGAATCGACATATTTACGAAGCTGGAAATGACGTCCTGGCTTAAAGTAAAACCTATACCTTTCTTTAGTAAGAAAGGCAAAAATATAACTACAATCGAAATTTCTGAAAAAATCTCGGTCTTTTGATACCCATATTTAAAAAACTGAAATTTTGAGTATTTTTTTTAAATACGTAATTTTGAGCATAAAAACAAATTACTTGCTTACTCACAACAAATTTTCTGTAATATAAAATTTTTGATTTTCTAAATGTATGGAATCCCTTAATATCAAAATATATGAAAAATCCAGATCATTTAATACTCATATTATAAAAAAGGTTTTTTTTCGCAAATACGTAGTTTAATGAAAATGTTGAGTATTTTACAAAAAAATATAACTAAAATCGAAATTTCTGAAAAAATTCCGGTCTTTTGATACCCATAGTGTAAAATACTGAAATTTTGAGTATTTTTTCAAAAAATATGTAGTTTTGTGATTTTTTTTCTTATTTTCACAAATATGTGTTCATAATTTTGAATGGTATGAAAAAATCCCGACATTTGACATGTTGTTAAAAACTTAAACTTTCGGTATTTTTCGAGAATATGTAGTTTTGTGATTTTTTAAGAGTTTTCAAAAAATGTGCTATAACTTTTGAAATATATTGACAAGTCCCGATCATTTGATAGCCATGTATCTAAAACAATAATTATGAATATTTTTCAAAACCATTGCAAAATACAGGAAAAATACGTTTTTACTGTAAAAATTTTCATGTAATTACAACATTATCCCGATACCAAAACACTATAAATTTTGAAGTTATGCCGTATTTAACCGAGGCAGCTGCACAAATCATGACCGGGGCAGTGCAAATCCGAAGCGTGACCCTTTTTGTGTCAACTAAAACAGTTTTTCGAACACCAAACCGGATGAAATAAAAAAAAGGCTTAAAGAACCTGAAGACAAATCCAAAAACATAGATTCGGACAAAATCGGTCGAGCCAGTTACGAAAAAAGTGAGTGAGAAAAAAATTCTACGTCCATCCACATGCACAGACATTTGCTCAGAATTTGATTCTGAGCCGAAGTTCAATTTTTGAGTGATTTTATAGCCTTGCTTCTGTGAGTTGAGGAAGGCAAAACTGGAATTATAAACAAAATCAATTAAAATTTAAATGCTAGATGATTGGAACATATTGATTAGATAAACTTTTATGTTATTTTAACAAAATTTGTTTTTGAAATGCCCTTCGTTTTGTTACTATCACCTGCCCGGGAAAATTTGGTTTTCATTTTAAAACCCGTTTTTGTACCCGTTGCTTAGATTTGCCAATTGGCCAATGAAAAGTTGTTGTTTTAAGGGGAAGTGTTCGGCAAAAGTGTCATCAGGAGCAAGCTAACACTTTAAGAAAATGTTTTTTTAACAAGCATATAGGTACGTGTAAAACCGTTGTGAAAGGAAGGAGGAGTTATCTTACAAGCTCAATTGCCTTTAACTCTTTAATTAACTCTGTATTGAAGAAGAGCGTTTCCCCCACATATGAAGCTGTAAATGGCATTTAGCGAATATTAAACACACCTTGTAATGAATCTTGGCTCATTACCATTCACAGGGAAGAGGACATCCTGCGACACTCTTCTTGGCTTCTCTAGTGGGACTAGTTGTCGTGGTGGGATGGGATCTTGTGTGTGTCAAACATTTAACGGATGCGCCACTTGACTTGATAGCGCACGCGAAACACACGCCCGCAAAGTGATTATCATAATTAAATATTGCACGATGTCGTGGGGAGGTTATAACCCACCCACTTCTCCTGTGGGAGAGGGGTGTAAACGTGTCCTGTTGCGAACATACTGTCACCGAGGAGGAAGCCACTTGTTAGGAAGATTATTCTTGCAGGAAATTATCTGTAAATTTACTCTTTTAAATGATTTTGAATTTAAGATAATTATGGAATTGAAAAAAAAAATTGAATAATTTTGTGATGTGATAATCTAATACTTAGTATCAAATTGTATTTTTAATCAAAATGAAATAAAATCACATTCAAATAGTTCCCGAAATTTCCCTAAGAATCTGTCCCGTGCCAATTTCCGTTTGATCTATAACTTCTCACCACCATGAAATGTTTCACGTCTTCACGTTTCCGGATAAATGCAAACTGCTCACCATCAAAAGGAAGGCAAAACGGGACGCCCGTTGCCACACACGTTTCTAATCACCGCGGGTAAACCGTGTTGCTAACTTGTGGATACGCCCCGGCCGTCACGTGTCATTTTACTGCCCGCAAACGCAGTTACATTGGTTTCATTGGTGACACACAAGCGGTGACAAGTGATGCTAATTAGTGCTAATTTTAATCAGTTCTCGGCGAGGTGTCCGTTTTAGATTGGGTGTCACAGGATTGTGACCATGGTGTGGCTTTTAGTGATATTTGAGCAAAATTTTCATTTCAATTTGATTTTTTTTTCACCTGCAACTTTTAACAAAACAAATCTCTTTTGAGAAGGTCAATCTCTTTTCGGGAGAAAATGTGACCATCGCGGTACATTGGCCAAAATAACAGGCAGATTATAGGTGACAATCGCGAGATTGATCTGCACGGTTAGTGTAACTGGCACCACTGATTTATAGTCAATCACACAAATCATACGCGTCGTAAATTATGTTATTCTAATGACATTCCTGTAGCTTGATTCTCGTTCAAGGTGGCATAAATTGGACGATGGCTTGAATGTGACATGAAATTGTTGAGTTTTGCCTTATTGTACAACTTGCTGGAAAAAAATCATATTAAACATCGAATTCGATGTTTAGAATGATATTTATTTATTTATTTATTTAATCTGGTAGCGTAAGGTTTGCACCTTTTTAATTGCTACCTCCGGTATCATCTGTGTTTGCTAACTAATATTACACTTATTAACTAAACGGTTTTCCTTGGTTGATGTCGTTCTTCTCGGTGTTCTCTTGAGTTGCGAGTAGTGGGTTGAGTTGTCCATGCGTAGTCCATGCTTCATCCGAGGGGATGGGGGTTTGCCCCTTATGCGACCTCATCCAGGGGACTCGAGTGCCCGGGGGGTTGTCCCTATTCCACTCTTCTTGTAACTTGTGGTTAGGGGGGCCCCGGGTCACTCGGATACCTCCGTGGATTCTTCAGCTGGCGTGTCGTGTTTTCCAGGCACCCCGGAGGAGCCGGAGGGTTGTCCCTATGCCACTCTTCCTATAGCTTGTGGTTAGGGGGGCTCCGGGACCTCCGGGCGCGACAGTGGTTACACGCTGCGCGCTGCTCTTACGCTGCTCTCGTTTCCCGGCGTTTGTTTGGTTTACTCCCTGTTCCAGAACTCTAAACAGTTTCTTTTGAATGTTGCTTGCGATACCCCGTGTTTGAGTTCCGTTGGCACCATGTTCCAGTTGACCACACCTCGAACGAACAGGGAACTGGAGTAGGTCAAAGTTCTGTTGGCGGGAATGATCAAATTCAACAGGCGGCGGCCTCTGAACTGCTGCAGCTTCTGGTAGAGTTCTGGTGGGGAGCGCGTGGTGAGGAGTTTGCGCAGGAATAGACACGAGCGGTGTGCGTACAGGTTGTCCAGAGGGCAACCAACCAGGTTCCGTTGTAGGTGACTGACATGATCATATCGGGTGAGGCCGTAAACGTAACGAACACAGCAATTTAGCGCAACACGCAACCGATCCAATGCACCAGCACTAGGGTTGACATGTAGCAGCTCTCCGAAAAGAAAATGAGGCAGAATCAGCGACTTGAACAGCTTAAGACGCGTACTGACTGGAGCAGCGGATGTGCAGCTTCGGAGTGTGCGTAGGCTGCCATAGATTTTTCCACACTGTTGCTGGATGAGTCCGTCCCATTGCAGGTCCGCTTGGAAGATGAAACCCAGATTTTTCGCACTGTCTACCCATTCAATGGCTTGGCCGCTCATGGTGATACGAGGAAGCAGATCGAGTTGCGCTTTGTTTCTACGACGACCCTGCACAAACAGCGCTTTGCTCTTCGCTTGGTTGACAAATAGCTGGTTCCGTTGCGACCAAACAGCAATCCTATCGAGATCCTCGTTGACCATCCTGATGAGTTCTCGGGAGCATGGGCCCAGTCGACCAATGTACAGTTGCACATCATCCGCGTAGAGTTGAATCGAGCAATATCTGAGCACAGGTGGTAGATCGTTAACGTGACAACAGAAAAGCAGAGGCCCTACAATCGAGCCTTGAGGTACCCCGGAATCTACGATGCTGCTTACTGACTGTAGATCTCCACAGAAAACAGTTTGGCGTCGGTTTTCTAAATACGATCTGATAAGGTTCACCGCGGATGGACCAAAATTGAATTGCGTTTCGAGCTTCGTACACAGCTTGTTGTGGGGTATGGTGTCGAAGGCCTTGGAAAAATCGAGCAGCAACAGCACCGCAGATCCTCTCCTGTCTGTCGTGCGTGCCAAGTCGTCGAACACACGGGAAGTCGCGGTTTGTATGCTTTGGCCTTTCCGGAAACCCGCCTGGTGCTCCGTGAGTAGGTTGTTCTCGGTGATAAAAGACGACATTTGCTGTTCTAGAAGCTTTTCAAACACCTTCGAGAGCGCACACAAGATGCTTATGGGCCGTAGATTCGTCAAAGCGCTCAGGTGGGGTTTCTTTCTCAGTGGTATGATTTTAGCGTGTTTCCAGCAGGTAGGAAAGATTGAGGTTGCGATGATGCTGTTGAATAGGTGAGTAATTTGCTGCAAGACCAGGGGGAGGACGATTTTTATAAACTTGATCGGCAGTCCATCTAGACCAGTGGCGTTGGTTTTCACATCACACACAGCGTTGACGATCTGCCAGCCTTCCACTGGTTGGAAAGTAAGGCTGTACGGAGAATCTGCTGCTGAACTTCTCAGTCCGCTGCCCTGCTCGTTTTGGATAAAACTCGACAAGAAAGCACGATTAACCTCGTCAGGGTCGAACTCGCACACGCTGGAAGACTTTTCCTTGCCGACGCCAACAGATTTCAAGCGTTTCCATAACACGTTGGATGGAACACGGCTGTCCAGAAAACGGTTGAAATATTGCACTTTTGCATTCGCTATCATCGTGTTTGTCCTGTTCCTGAGTGAGTTATACCGCTGCCTAGCCACTAATTTAGATTCTGCAGGTGCTCTTCGCCAATCACTATACGCCAGATCACGTTCTAACATCGACTTTCTGATCTCGTAGCTGAACCAGGGGTTGGACTCATTGCGGCATCTGATAACACGAAGTGGAATGCAAACGTCGTGAATTTGCTTCATCCGGGAGTTGAAAAAATCAGCCAGCTCATTTGGGTCGTTGACCTCGTAGAAGTTGTGCCAAGGAACGGACGAAACCGCATCAACCAGGCTGGTAGAATCGAAATTCACGTAATCACGATAGGTGTTGACGCGAGGGACGGGATTTGCATCAAAGTCAAGCGAGGCAAAGATGAGATCGTGCTGTGAAAGGGCAGGACAGCCAACTTGGTTGAAACGCAACACTCTGTCACTACAGCTGGTGATGAACAGGTCAAGCTGAGAGCTGCCACGGTTGTGGAAAAATGTAGGTTCCTCGCCGACAGATACGAGCGCAAATGTGTCAAGGACGGATTGAAACTGGGATTGCAGGTTGCTCGGTTTGCTCATGTCAGTATTGAAGTCTCCAATCAGCAGAACGTTGTTGTAGGTTGAGGCATACTCCACCAACTTTTCCTCGAGAAAATCAGAGCAATTATTACCAGGAGGGTTGTAAACTGCTACAAGAAGGACCGTCTCACCGCCAAAACGCAGCTCTACCACCAGACTCTCAGTTTTGTTGCCGGATTCCGCCGATAGTTGGGTACAGAAGACTTTTCTGCAGCTGAGGTGACTTCTGTAGTAGATGACGATTCCACCACCGCGTTGATACATTCTATCGTTGCGACAGACGGCAAACCCGGGGATTGCAATGCTACGGTCTGAGATCTGTCCAGTCAACCAAGACTCGGTGAAGCAAGCAACGGTTACCTTGGAATTGTGCAGCAAATCCTTCACCTCGTCTAGTTTAGCAAATTTCCTCGCACAGAGGCTCTGTGTGTTACCATGGCAGATATTGAGCTTGCCCGAGTGAAGAGCACAGTTCATAACAACTCCCGGGATGTTCGCCGAGGTGTGGTTGGTTAAGGGTGGCATCGGGGAGCAATTCAATTAACTGATACTACTACTACCGTTCAAAAATTTGTTAAACGAGGCACAATTTAGAATACAATCAAAAATACAATCTTCTATCACAAAACAATAAAAGTTCTCAAAATAAAACATTTAAACAAATTAAGACGTGGACGGAGGCACAATGTACTTAACTAAGAGTATTGTTGAAGTTGGTTTTCCGAGTGGACAGCAGTTCCGGGTTGTTGATCTGCTGTGCGTTTCACGTGGACGATTCCCTTCTTTGAATAGACCGACGACAGTTTCCCAGACTTCTTGAGCTCCAACGCAGCTTTCTTGATCTTTCTGGCAGGGACGGCAAGATTTTCGTTGACGTAAAACCGGCGAGTTGAGTTCATGCCTAGATGTTGAAGCTTGAGGTCACGTTTCCGAAGATAGCAGCTGTAGAAGTCGTCCCGGTTGTTTCGAAGCGCGAACTGCAGTAGGATCAGGCCGTCACCCTGGGTTCCAGTCTTCAGTCGCCTAACGTCGACCAGGGGGGCTGGATTTTCAGGAAGACCGACTTGTTTCCACATATCCTTGAAATACGCCGCAACATTTTCCCCGGGAATGTGTGGGACACCGCTTACGATGAGCTCGTTCCGATTCTCAATTCCGCCGATTTCCTGGGAGATGCCATCGATTCTGGATTCCAGTTCACACATTGCATCGTCGGTGAACTTGAACTTATCAGCACACTCCGCCTTGAACGAGTTGAAGTCACGCGAAACAGAACTGAGCTGCTCGTTAAGTTCTGCTTTCACAGTGTCGATTTTGTTGCTGATGGTGTCGATCCTATCGAAAGTCTTGGTGAACTGCATGTTGATCTCCTTCATAACTGCCTCCAGCGTCAGCGGCCCGGGGGATGCTCCCGGGGAAACCGAACCAGTACTACTGCTGCGATACCGTTTGTTTTGATTTGAGTTGTTGCTGCTGCCGCTAGGCGTGGCAGGGTTATTTGGTGGTGTACGCTTTGTTGACATGCTGATACTCTTGCACTGCGTTGTGGTGTTGGTGTGAACGAAACTTATCGTTTTTAGAACAAACCGCGCCGGCTTGTTGACGATGTCAGGTCCGATCAAAACAAACCAAAAATTCCGGTGGCTGGTGCGGATCAAGTGCGGCACGGCAGAGCTGGATAACACCAACAGAGGTACGGCGAACGTTCCGGATTTCACTCAGAGGGTTTTCACTGCTGAACGGGGCGGTTTCACTCCACGATCGTAATTTGTTTACGCAGCTTTTACTCGCAACACATATTGACGTAAGTGTTGCCAAACTATTCTGATGTATAATGAGAAAATGATTTTTTTTTTGTTGATTATTCGAAGTCCCTTACAAGCCTTTGGATAATTTAAACTTCGAATGATCGAGGCTTCGGATGATCGAATTTGGAGTGCACTCAAAAAAAATCTCAAAATACCGTATTTGTTCGAAAGTATTCAATTAAATTTGTTTTGCAATAGTTTTTTTTGCAATCTATATGGGTAATTCTCCGCCAACTCACACAGCAGTTGCCCCGACCCCTCTTCGATGTGCGTGAAACTTTGTCCTAAGGGGTAACTTTTGTCCCTGATCACGAATCCGAGGTCCGTTTTTTGATATCTCGTGACGGAGGGGCAGTACGACCCCTTCAATTTTTGAACATGCGAAAAAAAAGGTGTTTTTCAATAATTTGCAGCCTAAAACGGTGATGAGATAGAAATTTGATGTCAAAGGTACTTTTATGTAAAATTAGATGCCCGATTTGATGGCGTACTCAGAATTCCGAAAAAAACGTATTTTTCATCACGTTTGAAAAATTCTCCCATTTTCCGTTACTCGACTGAAAAATTTTTTGGAACATGTCATTTTATGGGAAATTTAATTTTCTTTTCGAATCTACATTGACCCAGAAGGGTCATTTTTTCATTTAGAACAAAATTTTTCATTTTAAAGTTTCGTGTTTTTTCTAACTTTGCTGGGTTTTTTTTAGAGTGTAACAATGTTCTCCAAAGTTGTAGATCAGACAATTACAAAAATTTTGATATATAGACATAAGGGGTTTGCTTAGAAACATCACGAGTTATCGTGATTTTACGAAAAAAAGTTTTGAAAAAGTTGGTCGTCATCGATCATGGCCGTTCATGGTCACCCGCGACAGACACGGACGACGAAACAAAAAGAAACGCAAAAGGTAACTTTTTCAAAACTTTTTTTTCGTAAAATCGCGATAACTCGTGATGTTTATAAGCAAACCCCTTATGTCTATATATCAAAATTTTTGTGATTGTCTGCTCTACAACTTTGTAGAACATTGTTACTTTCTTGAAAATAATCCTGCAAAGTTAGAAAAAATGAAATGAAAAAATGACCCTTCTGGGTCAATGTAGATTCGAAAAGTACATTAAATTTCCCATAAAATGACATGTTCCAAATTTTTTTACAGTCGAGTAACGGAAAATGGGAGAATTTTTAAAACTTTTTTAGTGTTTTTTTTCGATGAAAAATACATTTTTTCGGAATTCTGAGTACGCCATCAAATCGGGCGTCTAATTTTACATAAAAGTCCCTTTGACAATAAATTTCTATCTCATCACCGTTTCAGGCTGCAAATTATTGAAAAATACCTCTTTTTTCGCATGTTCTAAAATTGAAGGGGTCGTACCGCCCCTCCGTCACGAGATATCAAAAAACGGACCTTGGATCGTGATCAGGGACAAAAGTTACCCCTTAGGACAAAGTTTCACGCAAATCGAAGAGGGGTCAGGGCAACTTTTCCTGATTTCGTGTGAGTTGGTAGAGAATTACCCATATTTTTAAATAATAAAATTTTCACACTCAAATTTTCAATATTTGCAATATGGATATCAAATGAGGCAACATTTTGTATGCTTTTTCACTTTATAAGTTTTTTTTATTAAAAACTAAAATTTTCGCAAAATACCGTTTTTTTTCTAAAATTCTCAAACTTTCAAACTATGCGATATGGGTTTCAAACGAAGCGAAATATGTTACGCATTTTGAAATCATTAGAGTCTTTTTTTGGAAAATACTAAAATTTTCGCAAAATACCGTATTTTTCGAAATACTCAAAAATTGATTTTTATAGTTATGGTTTTCAACAAAAAAAATTCTAATAAAGTTAAATCATACTTTCGAAAAAAACGATATTTTGTGTAAATTTTAAATTATTTCAAAAAATAAATGCTTTCATAAGGTGAGAAAGCTTTTTTTGAGTGCTTCGTTTGATTCCATATTGCAATTTTTTGAAAATTTGAGTATTTTCGAAAAAAAAACTATATTTTGTGATTTTTCTGTATTTGAAAAAAAAAATTGGGTGAAAAAATATACAAAATTTTACTTCATTTCACCAATATTGCAAATTATGAAATTTTGTTTACTTCCGAAAAATACAGTATTTTGAAAACAATTCTGAGTAATTATGCTTTGAAACCTTAGTGAAATGATATGGTATGGATTAATTCAGTCGATTTAAGAAAGATTTAAAAATGAGTTATCGTTCATCATCGTCCTTCTTTTTCACAAAAAAAAAAAACAATTTCTGAAGAACATCTTTCTCCTAAGGTTTTTATTTGGCTCAAAAAACCATTTTCTGTCAATGGTTCATCCGTTCATGGCTCCATTCACTTTTTGCAGCTGTTCATTATTCGAAAAATTGTTCCTTTTGGCGGAATTTTCTGATAGATTTTTTTATGTTTTCGGCAAAGTTGTTAATATTGATGAGAACTATTTAAAAAATTGGAATCAAGCTATTAAGTCAACTTTTTTTAAGAAACCAATCATGCTAAGTCCGCATTTTATTTTTTGATTCTAACGTGCTAAGGGTAACAAAAATATGTAACTTTTGAGCCACTTTGTAAAAATAATTTTCTTTGAAAAAAATAATAATTTATTCTTGGTTTCAGTTTCTAATGTAAAACTTGTGTAAAACATAACTTGTAATTTGTAATGTAAGAGCGAGTCCACGAGCAAAGCATACCAATATCGCATCTACCTAACCAATCTGCCTGAAATTTTCAGGGGTTGTTTGTACATATAAAACTAGCATCTTTCCAAAATATGAGCACTCTAGGTCAACGGGAAGTGGGGCAAATCGGGACACAAAGTTTGATCGTTCAAAAACTTCAAAAATCTTAAAGAGGCTGTGACTTTGGTAAAACTGAATTTAATTTCAAAATTCAAAATGCATCTGAAAGGGCTTAAAAATGCAACAAAATGCAGGAAGAAGTATCGCAATTGGTTAAATCTAAAGGGAGTTATTGGCATTTTAGTGAAAATATAGCATAATATAAATAAAAAAGTGTTCAATCCAGATATCAACTCAGTTCGAGCTGCAGCTTGTAGGGGACATCTGGGACTACCATCTGAGACTGAGAACGCTTTGGGTAAGGCAGTTGAACATATTAAATAGACACTTTTACTTTTTGTGATTTTTTTAATTGTAAATTTTTGCTCGGGGGACCCCTTAGATCCCATTTTCTGGTGAAAATTTTATCATATTCGAGTTCCTGAGACAATTTCACAATATAAACATTCATTTAAATGTTTATTTTAATCCATTTTAACCCTTGAAAAAATGAAAGATAAAAAAAATAAGAAGCTCTGGAAGAGAATCATCAGTTTACAGAACGATGCAAAATGAAGACTCGATTGAAAATATTTTTTTCTTGATACCTAGCTATGAGAGAGAACCATGGCAACGTCCATCAAACAAAGACAAGCTAATGTCAAACACCCTTCAAAGCTTCGTTTCGCCAAGAAAAATGTCTATGCAAGCCATGAGAAAGTGAAATTATTGACAACCGGAAGAAATTTTTAAAGCAAACAGAATCCAAGGGACCGTCGAGGAAAAAATCCTTCAAGCAAGGGAAAATATCGAGTAATGAAGATAATTGAAGTATGCTGATTGAAGGAACTGAAGAATTCATCGATAGATGGAGAATTATTGATATCGAGAAGATCGACATCCAGAGAGTCGACTGTACATAAGAAAACCAGCAGGCGAAGCTCAACCCGAGCAGGGGTAAATAACACGGGAATTACAAATGTTGGTATTACTTGGGCAAATAACAGGGACCAAAATGTGCCCTTGGTTGCCCAGTAATAGATGGTAAAAAACCATGAAATCATACCAAAGTCTTGTATGTGGAAGGGCAAAACAATACCAAACCATGTCATTTAAGGGTAAAATAATACCTCAAAATTAAACCATTTCAATACCAATCTGGATTTTTGAACATTGCTTGAATACCAAAACTTGGTATTGGCATTGTTTTATTTTTAGGTATTCCCGCGACCTCGGAAAATCAGATTTTGGTATTCCTGTGGTCTTCCACATCCATGATTTTAGTATGATTTCATGGTATTCTACCATCTATTACTGTTCAACCATGAGCACATTTTGGTCGCTGGTATTTCCACAAATAATACCAAAAGTTGGTATTTTCATACCATTTTTGTGCAACAGTTGCAGTTAGTGAAAAAACGGAAAAGATCCATATGCAACAGCCAAATCTACTCACCTGATGATTCCATGTTGTTCTTAGTGATATTCTTCACCACATCGAATGCAATTGTCATTGATGAATGACCTGTGCTTGAAGTTCTTGAAGATTCTGTAAAATAACAAGATTGAAAAATAAGTGTTATTAAAATGAAACTGGATTGAAATTCACCAAAATTCAATAATATGTCGATTAACTCGTTTTTCAAAGTATTTGGTTATCTCGACTAAGAGAAAATTCAACGTTTTTGAAAAAATCTTAGTGGGTATACCGAAAAAAAAAAATGAAAATCAGCTTTAACATTTTTGGGTTTCAAGTCATTTTAGCGCAAAATTAATTATCTCGTCAAAATTTATAAAAAAAATTCCCATAGTTTCAGAGGAATTTGATGGAACCTTTCAATACCAAAACAATACTAAAATGTGGCATCCTGACTTAGAAAATTGCAATTGATTTCTTTAGGAATGATCAAAAATGTTTAATATCAAGTTTGAAATTTCCGGTTTTCAATGAACGCATTCATTTTGAGACATCATTTTAGCGCAAAATTAATTATTTTGTCAAAATTGGTCAAAATTTTCCCATAGTTTCAGAGGAATTTGATAAAATACTGTGATACCAAAAGTATACCAAAATGTGGTGTTCGACCATTGACAAATTCTGCAATTTTGCAATATCAAAACAATACCTTAAATTGGTATGATACCACATTTTGCTCTTGCATAATCCTTAAGACAAATTTTAAAGGGTATAGTAATACCAAAATTTGGTATTGATACCACAGAAAGGTATTATTACGCATTTCCCTTGTTATTTACCCATGGCTGAGTGAAGAAAAAAACCTATGCCAATATGTCAGCAACCAATTGTCCAATTTTCAATGTTAAAATTATTTCCTAAATTTACAATTTTCAATGCTAAAAAGCGAAACATTTACAGATCTTAAAAAAATATTTTGAAAATTTAAATAAATTTGAATTATTTTATCCCTTGGTATACAATTCATGATTCGAAAATCTTAAAAAAAGAAAAAAGTTCATTTGTTGTACGGATTTTGAGAAAAGATTTTTTTTGTGACGACACAAAATAGCTTCTTTGATCAACTTTGCTACAAGTAAGAAAAATGCTAAATGGCTAAACTGAATTTATCTAGGTCAAAAGTCAAAGAACTAAAGATTGCAATACCTGAAACTCTAATTGAAAAAAGTAAAGTGTGATAAAGATTGTACTTTACAATAATTTCATCGATCATTGAAAACAACATTTAAATATTCTTACTTTAGAAATTGGTCGAAAATCGTTTTTATATGATTGGTTTCTTTTCTACCATAATTCAGTTAAAAAAAATCATAATCAAAAGGGTCAACACTGCCTTAAATATTCAATTTTAACAGAAAACTGGTTGCATCAAACATGTTATTTCGCGCCAAATTTGACCCACTCCGCGTTCCAATTTCTCCAATTAATTAATCCAGTCAAAAGCGGAAAATTAAACGGCGAGCCCAGCACAGACAAAAAAAGAACAATCAACACCCACTCACCACCACCCCACTCAAAGGGGGCTTAATCACGCGGAAACGAATCGCAATTGTGTGTCCCTTTTTTCTGTCCGGCTGGCAAGTGTCAACCGGAGTCGAAAATAGGTTAGGCTATTTTGCCTAGGCGTTTAAAATTGGACGACGGAAAAATTAAAAGCAAAAAGAAGGAAAAATAGCGAACCCAAATTTTCACTTCACAGCTGACTGGTCAAATTTTGGCTGTAAGTGCTAATTTAACTTTTGAGTGGCCGCCGAGGCTGGGTGGAAAATTAAATGTAACGATCGAAAAGTTTCACACTTGGGTGGACTTTTCGGGATGGAAAATTCGACAGCTGAAAATAATACGTTAGTTTGCCTCTCGAGGTCGTCAGTCGAGCGAGCGAAGGAATTGCGAAAATTGGTTTGTTTTTTTCATTGGTTGATGCAAAATTCCAAATATTTTGAACTAAAAGTGAAATTAAATTAAAATCTTCAAAAAAAATATATTTAATTTTAGTTTCAGCCTTCAATCTAACGTGATCAATGCGTCCTATCAGTTGCACATTTTCACAACCACTCCCGAAGCCAATCCAAAGTGTTGTAAAACTCTTGCTAATTGAAAAGTTCGTCTCAATCAGTTCGGTTTCCCAGCTTGGGTTCTATGGGGCTCGAGCAAATGAAATTGAAAAAAGCCAGCAAACTGTAGAAAGTAAAACTTTTCTTCCCAGCAACCACTCAATTCAATCGATACCTACCTCTTTTGAAAAGCTGAACACCAATCCAACTAGTTGGGTGGAAAGCCACAACCGGGAATTGGGGTTTAAAGGGACACTCGAGGAAACATTGCTCACGTGTCCCCAATCGCCCCAGCGTTCACTATATGATGGGCGAAACTGCTGCTGATGATCTGATCAACTTTTGCCTCGATTCCGCCTACCAACCGCCGGCACTCTTTCAACACTTGTGGGTGGCAAAAACTGTACACAATGTTGAGTGCTTGGCAGCCTTGCCGAGAGATGAATAATCCGTATTCTTCGTCGGTGGAGGCGCACTTCATTTGAGTGGGATGCACAGAACGAACTTTTCTTAAAAGTCTCTAATTAAATTTAGCAAAAAAACAAACTTCAAATTTAAATTTCCAGAAAAAATATCAAGACAACTTCAAACAACCCCAGCTCACGCTATGGAAACCCGGAAACGGGTAGGTTGTTTTCCTCCGGGTTGATCATATCGGATTATTCTTTCGCAATTGGCCACGATACAAACACGATACGATACACTGCTCAAAAAGGCTTCTCGAGGTAGTTCTGGGAACTTTTTTCTATCCATGTCCGTTACAAAACTAGCATTGCCTTGCTACACCGATGGCCAGATGGACAGTTGTATGGCTTCTGTTGATATGAACACTTCTGGAATGGTTCGAACCAAATGCGTGTGTGTCGAGAGATGGAATGTGTGTCTGTGAGGCTTGAGTTATCGTTCCCAGAAAGCCAGATGATTGGATTCCTTTGTGAAACAAAAATTGTTTTTACCAGGAAAACTTACAGAAAAAACGTTTTTTTTCTGGATTCAAGAATAAAAGCGAGATGAATCGATTTCTAACGATTTGATAAAATGCAAAATTTGCTCAAAAATGGTATTTAAAACATTTTTTTTGAGTAATTTTCTGGTTGTGTAACAATTACCTTTTATTGTCATTCTTTAAAGACGATACGGCCTACTTTTTGATATAGGTGCTGAAAAGTTCTATTTTTAGCACTCAAATGGGTGCTATAAAGTTGGAGTTGGACTTTTTAGCACAGGTATTAAAATTATACTTTTGATTTAGTTTTAAATCCCATTCAAAGGGTGTTTTATGGAATTGAAAAAAAATTGTTTACAACTCGTTGTAAAATTGGATTCAGTATTCAATGTTTTTATTCACTTTGATAATCACTGGATAATTGTACTAGTGCTTTTCAGCTTTTCAGCAATTGCATCAAAACGTATTACGTTTTCATACTGCTTAAAATTTGACACTTATCTTGACTTGCAGTCATAATTTACGATATAGAGCAATTCTCTCAGATTTCGGTCATTCAATTGTTTTATGTATTTTTTAATCCGACTGAAACTTTTTTGGTGCATTCGGAATGCCCAAAAAAGCCATTTTGCATCTTTAGTTTGTCCATATAATTTTCCATACAAATTTGGCAGATGGCCATACAAAAATGATGTATGAAAATTCAAAAATCTGTATCTTTTAAAGGAATTTTTTGATCGATTTGGTGTCTTCGGCAAAGTTGTAGGTATGGATATGGACTACACTGAAAAAAAATGATGCACGGTAAAATTTTTTTTGGTGATTTTTTATTTAACTTTTTGTCACTAAAACTTGATTTGCAAAAAAACACTATTTTTATTTTTTTTTATTTTTTGATATGTTTTAGAGGACATCAAATGCCAACTTTTCAGAAATTTCCAAGTTGTGCAAAAAATATTTGAGCGAGTGTTGAATTTTTGAATCAATACTGATTTTTGCAAGTACTTTGGTAAATTTTTGATTAAGTGCACCGTTTCCAAGTTAAATCCATTTTTAGGTGACTTTTTTGAAAATATTCGCATTTTTTCATTTTTTTTAATTAGTGCACATGTTTGATCACTTTTGAAAACATTTTTTTTGAAAAGCTTTTCTAAGTCCCACCCAAAAAATACACCACCTGATTTTGAATGTTAAAATAAAAAACATTCGTGAAATTTTCCGATCTTTTCGAAAAAATATTTTCAAAATTTTTAAACCGAGACTTAAATTTCAAAAGGGCCAAACATTCAATATTTCGCCCTTTTAAAACGTTAGTCTTGGTTGAATTTTTTTGAAAATATTATTTTCGAGAAGATCGGAAAATTTCACGAATGTTTCATATTTTAACATTGAAAATCGGACCATTAGTTGTTGAGATATCGACATTGGAAAATTGTGGGTTGTTTGTGTTAGACTTAGAAAACATCAATTTTCCTGTTTTTAAACCTTTGCATGGAAATATCTCAGCAACTAAGGGTCGTACCAACAAAGTTCAAAAATGCAAAATATAGAGAATTTACTCAGCTTTTCAAAAATATTTTTTTCAATAGTGGGAAAACATGTGCACTAATTTAAAAAAAAATAAAAAATGCGACTATTTTCAAAAAAAAAAAAAATGGCTATTATTTGAAAACGGTGCACTTTATCAAAATTTCACTGAAGTACTTTTTGATTGCAAATTTGATTTTACATCGAAAAATGAAGTTGAAAAATTTTTGCGACCAATATTTCGATTTTTTGAAAAAATCAATATTGATTTAAAAATTCGGTCACAGATTTTTTGGCACAACCTGGAAATTTCTGAAAAGTTGGCATTTGATGTCCTCTAAAACATATAAAAAAATAAACAAAATTAAAAATAGTGTTTTTTTGCAAATCAAGTTTTAGTGACAAAAAGTTAAATAAAAAATCACCAAAATTTTTTTTAACGTGCATCATTTGTTTTCAGTGAAGTCCATATCCATACCTACAACTTTGCCGAAGACACCAAATCGATCAAAAAATTCCTTCAAAAGATACAGATTTTTGAATTTTCATACATCATTTTTGTATGGACAGCTGCCAAATTTGTATGGAAAATTATATGGACAAACTAATGATGCAAAATGGCTTCCTTGGGCATACCGAAGGCATCTAAAAAGTTTCAGTAGGATTAAAAAATACAAAAATTAAAATTTAAGAAAAAATACCGATTTCGTAGAGAATTGCTCTAAATTAGAAATTTATTTAGATAAAATTGCATTTAGTTTATATTATTTGCAAAAATAAATTTAAAAAAAATCATTTTTTTTGTTTTGTTTTTTATTATCATGTTGAAATGTTATCGTTATTTAACAATTTTAGCCCAAAACATAAATTTTTCAACTTCATTTTTCTCGACCCTCTCCGATTTCAATGAAACTATGTAGACATGTTATCCTACGCTTATGTAAGGTATTTTTGTGTATATGGAGCCAGTTTCACTCGATAATGACATTTGAGAAGAACGTATTTCTGTATCTCGACGCCGTTGCATCGTATCTAAAAGTGGTAAAAAAAAACTTTTATGAAGTTTGACGCCCACGATTTATTTTTTCGTTCTAGTTTTTCGTGTAAATAGCTAAAGATGTTATAAAAAGGCTCAGCATATAATTCTTTTAATTTATTAGAAGAGTTGCTCCATCCTGTATCAACATCGAAGGCTATTTTTACAAAAATTGAGAACGAAAAAAAAATTCGTGGGCTTACCTACTTATTTGAACTGGCTAACCTAAGCGTAGGAAAACAGGGCTAATAAAGTTTCATTAAAACCGGAGATGGTTCGGCACAACCGATTCCCTTTTTGACATGGAATTGCTCTTTTGTTTTAATCTTATTTATATTTCACCGAAATTGTCACGGATTATGTAATGGGAAATTTTCATACAATTATATGGTCGAAGCAGATTTTTAAGTCATATAAAAAATTTCTACAGAATTTGGTGATTTCGGAAGAAACACTTACATTTTAAAATCAAAGTGTAAAATTGAATTTTTCAAACATTCAGCACTCAACAATTACACAAAATAACATATTGAAGGAAATACGGGAAAAAATTATGCAACATAGGTCCAAAGTTTCTTAGTCAAATTTAAAGGAAAATTGTAATTTTTTGTCGAAAATGAATAATAATTGTGGACTTGAACAATCTTAAGCTCAGTTGAAAACATTTAATAATTGCATTTTTTTTTTTGCAGAAATCTTACTTTAGGTGGATTCACATAAAAAACGGTACACTTTATCAACATTTTTGTAAACTGCTTTTCGGTTTGAATCCATTTTTAGCCCAAAAGTGATTTTGTTTTCGTCCATTTTTAATATTTTTTCAAAAATCATGACTTGAAAACGATAATGTGGCAACACTTTAAATTTTTTCCTTTACATGATCATTACCCAGAAGTTATAAATCTTGTGAAAATTTCTGAATTTGGGTAATTAAAAAATAAGAGCCAGGAAATCAACATTTCATTGCATAACGTGTTGTTAAATACATCACACATCAGTACATTTGCTTTTCAATCATTAGTTTAAATATTCCTAGTTTTAGAGATTTGTTTTTGCTGTACTGTGCATTATTAATAATCAATCCCACTAACAACAAATAACGTTAGTCATCAGCTTTAAAATTATTAAAAACTCATGAAAATGCATTGTGTATAGTGTTCAATGAATTGCTCGTCTGCATCTTTTGAAAATTTGTTTTGGCTCTCTGATTTTTTTGGGCTTGATTAGAAGGCGAGAATTATGAACATAAAATTTTTGCAACGACCTTATTTATTTAAGATTTCATATATTTTTTACCGAACTGTTCTTAAATTAATCTACAACTTTGTCGAAGACACCAAATACTTTTATTATGGACTGCTACTAAAATTGCTTAGAAATTTTTATGGACGAACCAGTGAGGTAAAAATTCTTGTTTGATCACAAGGAAAGTTTTGGGTCCCCAAAATCAAGTGCACTTTGAATTCTTCAAAAATAGTTTCCCTTGGCCGAATGGTTTAATTCCAAAGTTTGTCGAGTTGAGTCTGCGCAGAAATTTTGATGGACGGTGTAATCAATGGCTAAACTTTCGCAAAAAAATGTTCAATCGTAAAAAAAACTGTCACATGTAAGGAAAGTATGATTTCTTTTAGATTTTTTTTCACCCATTCGGATTGTTAGTAATGATTCAAAAATTTTCAAATGATTTTTTTTTTCAAAAAGAATAAAATTGCTCAAATGCTTTATTATTTATTGATTGTCATGATTGTCATGTCATTTTGATTTATTTAAAAAAAATCTGAATTGATTCAAAAATTCATAACTAGTTCAAAGATTCTTTGCACTCGGAAAATTTATGAAAAGTTGGCATTTATAGTATGGCCCATAAAAAAATGCGACATTGTTATTAGGTGTAAATCGGGACTATTTTTACTATTTATGATGTATGTAGCATGTGTACATGTTGAATAGGTTCAAAACAAACAATCAATGCATTTAAAACTATTCCCTTAGCATACAATAAGTTATAGCTCATTGAAATTTATAAATTTGCCAATTTGCTCTACGCCCAGGCCATATAAAGAAAAACATACTTTTTTTCATGTTGGTCGATCTGGATAGCCTATTATGGTATTTTTATGGACTAAAAAGTATACAGCTTTCAAGGTTACTGTTTTTGAGAGTTGTAAGAGTTAGTTCCACCGAATTTTACGCATTCTATTTACCAGTAATAGTAAAATAGTGAACTTTTCAAAAATATCCCGATTCTGAAAATGCATAATTTTTTGTGATTTTTTGGAGCCTGCAATGTTTCAACGCAAAAAATAAATGCTACTAATGATTGTAATTGATGCTCTGATGTGACTTTTAACAATATAAAGCCGCTGGGTACGCTTTTGAGCCATCGACAACGGTTTTAAGTTATTGATTTATTTCGACAGAATCACACAAAATAATAACCAAAATGGCATTTTTCACACAAATTACCAATTTTAACAAAATTAAAAAAACTTCTTGATTGGTCTTTTTTTAGAAGGACTTCTAATGATGCTTTCGGCACATAGTTGGATATTTTAAACTGTTTCGTTTTTGAAATAAAAATTATTTAATTAGGGTAAATATTGTTCCAAAAATACATTCATAATTGTAGACCGCCTGTACACAGTTTTGGTGAACTGCAAACAACTATCATGACGATATCTTCAAAACATACTAAACTAACACCATAATACATAAAAAATCTGATTGTTAAATAAATTTAAGAATGGCACCACTTTTTATGTGAAAAAATGCACATGTCGCATTTTTTTATGGGCCATACTGTATGTTCCCTAATACATACAAAAAAAATAGTGTTTTTTTACATGTTTAAGTGACAAAAAGTAAAACAAAAATCACCATTTTTTTACCGTGTATCATTTTTTTCAGTGAAGTCCTTCTTTGGGCATACCG
>NC_068939.1:26033086-26040586 GCF_016801865.2 Culex pipiens pallens
TTTTTCTGATTTCGTGTGAGTTGATGGAGAACTACCCATATGGGTTTCAAATAACCAATAATTGTTCATACATTTCGTACATTTTTTTTTTGAAAATCATAAAAAAAAAATCACAAAACTATGTATTTTTTGTAAAAAGTACTCAAAATTTTAGTTTTTTTCAATATGGGTATCAAACAATCGGGATTTTTTCATACATTTCGAAAGTTATTACGCAAATTTTAGAAAATACTCAATTTTTCACAAAACTACGTATTTTTGAAAAAATACTCAAAATTATATTTTTTCACAATATTAGTATCAAACGATCGGAATTTTATCATACATTTTGAATGTTATTACAAAAAATTATGAAATTACTAAACAAAATACCAAAGCTACGTTTTTTTCGAAAAAATACTCAAAGCTTCAGTGTTTTTTTTTTTCAATATGGGTATCAAATGATTGGAATTTTTCCATACATTTAGAATATAGTGTCATTTTTAGAACATACACAACATTTTCAAAAAAATTACAGTTCAGTTTTTTACAATATGGATATCAAACGATCGGGAGAATTTTACACAATTTTTTTAATTTTTTTTTTTTTCACGAAGCTTCGTATTTTTTAAATAATGTTCAAAATTTCAGTTTCCACAATATGGGTATCAAATGATCAAGATATTTTAATAAATTTTGATAGCTATTGCTTTTTTGAAAATGCTCCAAATGTTCACAAAACTACGTATTTTCTAAAAATTCTCAAATTTTCTAAGTTTCAAAATTTATTACTTTCTGAATGTTTGAAAAAAATCCAATGAAGAACAAGGTAAGAACAACTGAAATTTTGAGTGTTATTTTTCGAAAATACCTAGTTTTGTTGAATTTTTGCATATTTACCTAAAAGTTTGCTATAACGTTCGAAATGTATGGAATAACTCCGATTATTTGATACCCATATTGTGAAAAACTTAAATTTTGAGTATTTTTCGTAAATACGTAGTTTTGTAAAAATATTGGGTATTTTCAAAAATTGTTGTTATTACATTCGAAATGTGTGAAAAATCCCAATTATTTTATACCAATATTGCAGAAAACTAAAATTTCGCTTATTTTTTTTTCAAAAATACGTAGTTTTGGGAAAATTTTCATTGTTTTTTTGATACCCATATTGCAATAACATATATTTTGAGGTTTTTTAAAAGTAAAAAATTGCATTTTCTAATATAGGCAAAAAACGTATTTTTGGGAAAATTTTCATGTAACTATAATTATAATAAATAGCTGCCATCATCCTAATTCCAAAATTTGATGTTTGCATGATTTTTCATTCGATTATAGCTAATGTCTCCCATATAGCCAAAATCCTATAAGTTCTGTGCTTCAGTTATGCACGCCTCGGTTTTGCATCCCCCACATGCAGTGATTAACCGAGGCATGACTGTATTATGCTGATTCATTTTGGAGCAAAATTTCGTAAAATTGAACTAAATACAAAGCATTTCAGAGCGATGATCAATTGTCCTTGAAAATTATTGAAGATTTTCACCTCAAAGAAGTTTTAAATTTTTATTAGAAAGAGCCTGTTAAGTCCTTTTCTACATTTTTTGGTTGTCCTTTTAAATCAAAATGTGACTCAGATGTTTTTGGTAGCGAAACTGTCTTGATAATGACCATAAGATAATTATACAAAATAAATTTGAAAAAAAAATCGCTTCAATCCTCATATTTAGTCAACAAAAGCACGGAAACAATAAAATCAATTTTAAATTATTAAAAAAAAATGATTATTATCTATTCCACAATCAATTTCATAACTTTTCCTTCAAGAAACAAAAAAACGCAAAACGTTCAACTGGCACCATTAGCCAGGTCCCACCTCTCAGCGCAAAACGTGCACATTAGGGATTCCTCCTCCCCCTGGCTCACACCCACCTTAAACTGCTACGCTCGCTGCGTTGGGAAAGTTTTTAATTAGTTCTTCCTCTGGTGCTGGTCCCGCTCGACGGGGAAAGCCAGCTCGAATGAAGAGATTATTACATGCATCGCGCTCCATCAGTGCTTCCTTGTGAGGGGAGAAGCGAAGGAGCAGCGAGGGGCGTGCAAAGTGAGCTTTGACATCAAAGCTCATGGTGGGTAAGCTTTTAATGCCGTTCTTTCGGGAGTTGGATCGTCGCGCGGGAAATTGCAGCTCAAAGTGTTTTAATTGCGACTCAATATTTGCGATTCTGTGAATGGTGGGGGGAGGGGCTGCCTTGCGTAAGTATTTAATTGAAGCAGTCATGCTTGAGTGACACGTTGGAAGTGTGGGATGGGAAGCGAAATATTACAAATCGGATTTCTCCGGAGAAGCCAATTTGGATCCGTGGATCGGAATGTGCTGCTCTGAATTTAATTAAATAAATTTGATTTTTTTTTGCCTACGCGATCCTGCATTGATTTTCCGGAAATGGTAAAATAAGCCAATTAGATTTATTTTCTTGGAAATTCCAAATTGTGTGCACTTTCGATTGCCTCCGTTCCTTGGCATTATGTTGGATTGTGTTTTATACAAAATATTTAGAATGATAAATAATTGATTAAGCTGTATTCAATTTTGACAGAATTGATAACGTTTCTAATAAGCTCGTTATCAGAAACGGGAAATTCTCCACCAACTCACATGGCAGTTGACCCGACCCCTCTTAGATTTGTGTGAAACTTCGCCTTAAGGGGTAACTTTTGTCCCTGATCACGAATCAGAGGTCCGTTTTTTAATATCTCGTGACGGAGGGACGGTACGACCCCTTCCATTTTTGAACATACGATAAAGTGGTGTTTTTTAATAATTTGCAGCCTGAAACAGTGATGAGATAGAAATTTGCTGTCAAAGGGACATTGATGTAAAATTGGACGCCCGATTTGATGCCGTACTAAAAATTTCAAAAATTGTATTTTTCATCAAAAAAAAACACTCAAAAGTTAACAAAAAGTTTATAAACTTTGGCATTTCTGTTACATAACTGTTAAAAATGTTGGAACATATCATTTTAAGGGAAATTCAATGTACTTTTTGAATCTACATTGACCTAGAAGGTTCATTTTTCACTTAGAACAGAATTTTTCATTTTCAATTACGTGTTTTTTGTAACTTTGCAGGATATTTTTTAGAGTGTAACAACGTTCCACAAAGTTGTAGAACATACAATTAAAAAAAAAATGACAATTACAAAAAATCAAATTTGCAATAAAAAAATACTTCAGTGAAATTTTAATAAAATGCACCGTTTTCAAGTTAAAGCCATTTTTAAGTAACATTTTTGAAAACAGTCGCATTTTTTCATTATTTTAAATTAGTGCACATGTTTGCCCACTTTTGAAAAAAATACTTTTGAAAAGCTGAGAAAATTCTTTATGTTTTGCGATTTTGAACTTTGTTGATAAGACCCTTAGTTGCTGAGATATTGCCATGCAAAGGTTTAAAAACGTGTAAATTGATGTTTTCAAAGTATCACCCAAACGACCCACCATTTTCTAACGTCGATATAACTAATGGTCCGATTTACAATGTTAAAATATGAAACATTCGTGAAATTTTCCAACTTTTTCGAAAAAAATAATTTAAAAATTTTTAAACCAAGGCTAACATTTTAAAAGGGCGTAATATTGAATATATAGGGTAGAGGACACAGTTTTCGCCCTGCTTCAGTTTTCGCCCACCTACTGGATTTAATCTGTATTTAGCAAACTTATACCATTTTTTGATTGAATTTATTGTGCAGGTTTACATATTCATTCATTTCTAGTACTAATTGAAACTTTCCTAATGAATTTCTATTGTTTATAAAGTTTTTATAAGATTTTCAAAAAAGCCTTACTGCTGCCGCCATATTTTTGTCAATTTAGACTACAGCGGGTAATAATGTTAATGAGGGAAAACAACTCATTTTGTCCGAAAATAATGTAAATGAATAATTCATTAGTTCACTGTATGCCTGAATTTCATGAAAATCTAGTGATTTACCTGTTTTAAACCTTTACTAAAGGTTATTTCAATAAAATAAAGTGTTCGATTTCTGGGGTCATGAAAAAACATGCGATCCAATTTTCGTCCAGGGCGAAATCTAGTAGTGTGTTTCAGATTTTATCTAGAACCAGTTTTCGTTTACCATAAAAACTTATCTAATCGCAGCGAAATGTGCTATTTGGAGCATTCTAGATTATTTTGAAAGGATAAATAATCATTTTGATTACTTTCATTCATTAGGGGGTTTTGGTATACACATCAATTCAAAAATTAAATTAAGCTAAGATATGGGACACCTAGTTTAAATGTAGTAAAAGTTTACTGGTACAGAGGAGAACACAGAGGATGGAAAAGTAGTTACACGTGTGCTTTAATATTTTTACTAAAAGGTACTTGAAGTTATATATTAAGTCAATTCGGGAGCGAATGACCCATAGGGTTAAAGCTCCCCTAACAAAATCAACAACAACATGGAGCTAATTGTAACTGTGTGTCCTTATCTTGGGTGGATAGGGACACGTGAGTTCTATCACAAATTTTGATTTAATCATATTTTTTTAGTGAGAGTGAGAACATGTTTTGGTTTTAGTTAGAATATACAACCTCAAAATTAATAGGATATCTGTTAAGAAAACTCCTAGGGTTTTTTGAACTTCAATTTATTTTATGACATAATATGTGCACATCAATGAAATTGAGCTTCGGGAACATGTTGTGTATCAATAGGAGACCATATTTGCTTAGCTTTGTGTCATAATTTCCCTAAATATCTTGATTTTTGTCGTGGGCGAAAACTGGTTCCAAGGGTGGGCGAAAATTGGATTTAGGGGGGCGAAAATAGGCTCTTCAGAGCACTTTATTAAAACGCAAAATTTTATCAAAAATGAACATGTAAATGATAAAAACCTTGTGGAAACTTAAAATCAAATAGTTTATCAACGTTCTACAACAAATAGAACCAAAAAACATAAATTGTCATTTAATTCTCATCAAATTTCCTAGATTTCCACTATAAAGTGGGCGATTTCTGGGTCCTCTACCCTAGCCCTTTTGAAATGTAAATAATATTTCAAATTTCAATAGCATTTTTGTACCTTTATGTATAGTGCGTTCATCCCGGGAATTCCTGTGACAAAATTCTCGAGATTTTTCAAAAACTGGGATTTCCTGAATCTGGAACAAATCCAGTCAAATGTTATGAATTTAGTCAGCCATTTTAGTCATTTTTTGCATAATGTTTTAAATGACTTCGTTTAAAACCGAAACAGAACAAAGCAATTAGTTCATCGATTTCATTTTTTTTTTTGCTCTAAAATCTCCTATACCTATTCAGTCTGCAATTCCGATTTTCCCAGTTGGCATATAGATAATTTGTAAAATATTTTTTATATAGATCATGAAATTCAACAATCATCTAAAATTTTACATTGACTGTTATCGTTTTATTTGCTATCGCTTTTTGTTTATTTAAGACCATAGATTATCTTTCAAGCATTTCGAATTATGGCATTATTTCAAAAGTATATAAAAACATGTATTTATAACAGAGTTATTTAATTTGAATCACATTCACAGAAAAAAAATCATGGTAATATTCATCAGAAAATGATGACAGATTATTTGTAAAAACGTGTAATCTTACTGTAGTAAACGTAAACATGTAATCAAAAGTTTGCTTTTTCAACTCTTCCAAAGAACTTGAAACAATAACACATCCGTCATCTACAAATTTATCCAACAGAATGAATCATGCAAGAGGCGCGCTCTCACTCTGACGGCAAACGTCAAACGCTATCGCATCCGCTCACTCACCTCAAACGTCAAAATTTTCTCTCGCAAACAATTTCAGTGATGCCAAAAATACCCAAATGAATTAAAAAGTCTGCAAACGAACCTTGTTCTTATCAACATCAATTTTGCTGATCATATTGATATTAAATTATTTTCCTATTTGTCCTATTCTCTACATTACCCCTCTTCTCTACTCTTTTTTTCTGAAATTTGTTTTATAATCTAATAACATGTTTTTTTTAATTGTCTATTGAGTATGTAATTCTACTCAAATTTTTCAAATTTCCTTGTAATATCAAACTAACTGAAAATCAAATTCATTGTGGTTTATTCAACTTCCTTAATTTTTTCATTGAGATTCAATCTCTAGGCTCCATTTCTTCAAAACTAACTGAAAATCAAAATTTTATTGCATACATGTTACTGATTTCGATGTCTTCTGTTTGTAATCATTCACATTCTCCCTTGAATTTATGGGTATTCGGCGCCGTCGCTCCGTGCCATACTTTCATACACTTAGGAGCCCAGGGCGGCGAAGTCCTTGTAGATAAAAAAAAGACACTAGTGGTTGGTACTAGCAATGGTGGACAACAGCTATAAAGTCAACTTCGTAGGATTCTAGCCTACCTTTTTTTTTGGAACTCCAAAACTCATTGAATTTCTCTACTACCTCTGCTTCCACTTTTACAACATGGTCGTTCATTTCTCCTTTGAAATTCGCTCTCTCTAGCTCAACTCGGTTGCAACTTCAAAATTCTCAAATCAATAGCAAATGATTCAACTTCTTCAAAAACTTATACCTGAGATATTTTATTTTTAATTGGTACTAAAGCCCTATGCCAATTTTTATGTACAACGGTAAAAAACACGATTAAAAACCATTTCTGATCACTTTTTTTCATTTTAATGCAAATTTTTTTTTTTGACAAGACAACATTTTTTCGATGGATCAACTATGGTCCCCTTGGAACGAGCTGTCAAGTAGGAGCTTTTCTGTCAAGAAGGACCGCGAGGTTAATTTTTCAAAATTGATTTGAAAATCCATTTTAAGCTCTTTATGGTCGTACTAAGGGTCATTGTACTCAGAAATATAAGCTTTATCGCTGTGAACAAAAATATCAGCAATCTAAGCTTCATTTTAGGACCCAATTATTACTCTTTTTGAGTTCCAATATTCAGCCCAATTGGAAGGCATGTAGGTTTCTAGCCCATAGATTCTGAAAATTGTAATTCCATAGATGATTGATATTTTCTAATTCGTTGTCGAACATTCTACTGCCTCTGCCTCCTCTTCTAAAATCATTCTCATTCAAATCTCCTTTGAAATTCATCCTCCTGCTCGACTCAATTGTAGCTTCAAGATCGATCAAAAATTTTCAAATTAATAGCAAGTTATTCAACTTCATTAAATCGTCTTGTTTGACATAACTTTTATTTATTTAAATTATTCCTCCTTTTGAGTTCAATCTTCAGCTCAATAGAAGGGCGTGTAGGTTTCTAGCCTATCGTTTCTTAAATTTTAACGCCAAACTAATTGAAATTCTCAAACCAACTTTAAAATCATTTTTATCCTCATATTCATATTCACTCTATCCAATTCAATGAAATGCAAATTCAATTTCCTCTAATTAATTGAAAATTATTCTACGTCATGAAATATTGTAGTTTGACAAAAAAATGTCCTTCTTTTGAGTTTCAACGTTCAGCTCAATTGGATGGTAGGT
>NC_068939.1:26045586-26139222 GCF_016801865.2 Culex pipiens pallens
CCCTACCCACGCAAACAGGAACGGAACTTTAGAACGGAAAGCGTCGTCCCAGACAACATCACAAATCGACGATGATCTCGATGGAAAGCGAACTTGGCACACATCGAGACAATGCCAGTGGGTGGTAGGTTATTGTGATTGTGTGTATTTGTGTTTGCCGGGTTTGACATCTTGTAAGGACAATGGTTTTTGTTTGAAGAATGATTGCTTTCCATTTTTTTATTTTCCGGATACAATTCGATCTACTTCTTACATTATTTGGGTTTCAACTGTTCAAATTAAACATTGATTATTAATGACAAAAAAGACATCTCGACGTCTCTTCCACGAAAACTTCCTCATTATCTAACGACCCAATTGTTGTCACTTGTGTGCCCAATCAAATCAAACTGTGAATGGACACTTGAACGCACAAAAACCTTTCCAAGAATGCGATCCATTCACACTTTTATCTCGCCAAGTTCCATCTCTCTCTGTCTTTATCTCCATCCAATTACTTAGCAATAAAATATTTACCAGCACGTATCTGCCCGCGTTACCAGCGAAAGCCCGGCCGGTTCTGCTTACAATGAGGAAAATGGCTCGAAATCGAATCAAATTTCCACGACGACGATGGCAACTTTCCCCCACTGGTTAGTCGCAGAAATAGAAACATTTTGCCCGGTCACGATCCAACCAATTTTCACACCACCGTGACCTTACCTTTTGAGGGAGAGAAAAAGTAGCTAGATTTTCTATCGCGTTTCCAGGAAGCATCGGCAAAAGGTGAGCTTTGCCTGGGGGTTCGAAGAGCAAACTAATTTGAATAATTCGTTGCTGATAAAAATCGGTGGCCCATGAAAACGAGCCGAGCCGGGCATTCATTCGATGGGCAGAAATTCATCAAAAATAACATTTAAAAGCATCGGTTCTTTGATGTTTCTTGTTTGTTCACGTCATCGCGTTAGTGTTTGTTTACATTGGTGATACAGTTGATCTCGATATCTTCTAGTAATTCATCTTGATCGTCTAGTCCCACAAGTGTGCATTTTGGTCTGAATTAAGTTGTTGTTTAGTGCTCTTTTAAATTATAAATCTGATTTTTTCTAAGTGTTACCCGAATAGTAAAAAAAAATCAACTATCTGTACCGTATCTATTTTCTCTGTTAAGAAATAAAACATTGTGAAGTTTCCAACAAAACATTTTATTTAATGTGGATATCAGGATTAGCATTTGAAAATGTTCAAAATGAAAAATTTTTCCGTATTTTCAAGATAATTTACTAAAAATATTTAAAAAATATCGATGAACAGGATTCCGAGGTATGTTTGTTTGCAAATAATTCATCGAATTCGGGTCATAAATAGAACAAATAGTACCATGCAACTACATGAAAAGAGTTCCCAGTACAGTCATGCCTCGGTTTAGCACCGCATATGGGGGATGCAAAACCGGATGCCGTGCATAACTGAAACACATAGCTTATGGGATTTTGGCTATACGGGAGACATTGGATATAATCGAATGAAAAATCATGAAAACATAAAAAAATATTGTTTTGGAATCGGAATGATGGCAGCTATCCATTGTAATTAAAGTTACATAAATATTTTCACAAAAATATGTAATTCTTCCTGTATTTTGGAAATGCAATTTTACTTTAAAAAAAACTCAAAATATGTGTTACTGCAGTACGGGTATCAATTAAAAGTAGTTTTGTCATTCATTTCGAATGACAAACAATTTTTTTGATAGTACTGAAAATTTTCACAAAGCAACATTTTTTTCGAAAAAATACTCAAAATTTCAGTTTATGCGATATTGGTATCAAATAATTGGGATTTGTTCATGCATTTCGAATGTAAAAACATTTTTTTTTAAATGCTCAACAATTTCACATAACTACGTATTATTGAAAAAAAAAACTCAACATTATTTATTTTGCAATATAAGTATCAAATGATCGTGAATTTTTCATACAGTTGGAATGTTATATCCACTTTTTTTGAAAATACTCAAAATTTTCACAAAGCTAAGTATTTTTGAAAAAATAAATCACTCAAAATTTTGTTTCTGTAACCAATTATCCGAATTTCTTCAAACATTTCGAATAAAATAAATTTTGAAACTTTGAAATTTTGATTAATATTCAGAAAATACGTAGTTTTGTGAAAATTTTGAGTATTTTCAAAAAAAGTTATTATAGCTTTCGAAATTTATTTAAATATCTCGATCATTTGATACCCATATTGAAAAAACTAAAAATGTTTGCATATTTTTCGAAAATACGTAGCTTTGTGAATATTTTGAGTTCTTTCAAAATTTTGTGTTACAACTATCGAAATTTATGAGAAAATCCCGATCAATTGATATCCATATTGTAAAAAACTAAAATGCTGAGTGTTTTTTTCGAAAATATGTAGTTTTGTGAAAATTTTGAATAATTTCAAAAAAAAATGCTATATTCGAATGTATGACAAAATCCCAATCATTTGATACTCAATTTGTGAAAAACTGAATCTTTGAGTATTTTTTTGAAAATACGTAGTTTTGTGATTTTTTTTTTTTACATTTTCAAAAAATGTTGTTATTACATTCGAAATGTATAAAAAAATCCGATCATTCGATACGCATATTGTGAAAAATGAATTTTTGAGTATTTTTTCAAAAATAGTTTTAATTTTAGTATTTAAAAAAAGTGTATTATAACTTTCGAAATGTGTAAACAAATCCCGATCGTTTGATACACATATTCAAAAAAACTAACGTTTTGAGTATACGACGAATAACAAATCTTGTTATAAATAACATAAATTGTTATCGACCTACTATTTTCAAATAACAAAAAAAAATTCCCAAGTTATTTCCGTCTGCTCGGGGAGCGAATAATTAGATTTTTTTTAAATTTAAATCGTTGATAACTTTTTAAAATCGAGTTTAACATTTGGTTAATTCTCCACCAACTCACACGAAATCGAGAAAACTTGCCCCGACCCCGCTTCGATATGCGTGAAACTTTGTTTTAAGGGGTAATTTTTGTCCCTGATCACGAATCTGAGGTCCGGTTTTTTGATATCTCGTGACGGAGGGGCGGTACGACCCCTTCCATTTTTGAACATGCGAAAAAAGAGGTGTTTTGTAATAATTTGCAGCCTGAAACGGTGATGAGATAGAAATTTGGTGTCAAAGGGACTTTTATGTAAAATTAGACGTCCGATTTTTGGAACATGTCATTTTATGGAAAATTTAATGTACTTTTTGAATCTACATTGACCTAGAACAAAATTTTTCATTTAAAAATTTCGTGTTTTTTTTAACATAGCAGAAATATTTTTAGAGTGTAACAATGTTCCACAAAGTTGTAAAGCAGACAACATCACGGGTTTTTTCGCATGCTCAAAAATGGAAGAGTTCGTACCGCCACTCCGTCGAGATATAAAAAAACGGACCTCGGATTCGTGATAAGGGACAAAAGTTTCCCCTTAGGACAAAGTTTTACACAAATCAAAGAGGGGTCGGGGCAACTGCTGTGTGAGTTGGCGGAGATTTACCAACATTTGGAATGTAATATCAACATTTTTTGAAAATGCTCAAAATTTTCACCAAATAACATTTTTTTTTTTCAAAAAATACTAAAAATTTCAGTTTTTCCCAAAATTTTCGAATTATCGGATTTTTTCTGTACAACCTCTATTGAAAATACTCAAAAATTTTCCAAAACTACGTATTTTTGAAAAAAAAAACATTAAAAATTTCATTTGGGTAACAAATAATCGAAATTGTTTCAAACTTTCGAATGTAAAATTTTTCAAGCTTTAAAATTTTGAGTATTTTCAAGAAAATACGTATTTTTGTGAACATTTTAAGTATTTTCAAAAAACATTATTATAGCTTTTGAAATTTATTAAAATATCTCCATCATTTGATACCCATGTTGTGAAAAACTAAAATTTACAGTATTTTTTCGCTTGTGAAATTTTTTAGTATTTTCAAAATTTGGTGTTACAACTTTCGAAATGTAAGAAAAAATCCTAATCAATTGATACCCATGTTGCTAAACACTGAATCTTTGAGTATTTTTTTCGAAAATACGTAGTTTTCTGATTGTTTTTTGCATTTTCAAAAAATGTTGTTATTACATTCGAAATGAAAAAAAAAATCATTCGATATTCATATAGAAAAAAATTAAATTTTGAGTATTTTTTTCAAAAATAGTTAGTTTTGTGGAAAAAATAGTATTTCAAAATTTTCAGTTATAACTTTCGAAATGAGTGAAAAAATCCCGATCGTTTAATACCCATATTGTAGAAAACTAAAAATTGATTATTTGTTTTCAAAAATTCGTAGTTTTGTGAAAATTTTAAAGTCTTGGGTTGTTTAATGCATATTTGTCAATTTTGAGCGAAAATGGTTGAGCTTTACATTACATTTTAATATCGTTGATAACTTTTCAGAATCGAGTTTAACATTTTTCAGACGACCAGGAATCAAATTCCGCCCGGCCACCTTGAAACTGATTCACCCCTCCATTTCCATAATTTTCGATCTGGAGGCAAAAAATAGTTGCTGTTAAAAATATTTTTTATGAAAAAAAACAATAAAAATCTTTAAGGATTGTATGTGCATTGTAAAACGAATAGGACAATTCTTGAATTTTGACAAAATTTTAATCCTGGGAAACGGGAAATAGAAATTTTTTCAGCTCGAGGTTTACCGAGCTGATATTTTTATTGACTGTAGTAACTTTTAAATTATGTCACTGTTCTAACTAAACCATAAGTTTAGCAAGAGCAGTTGCTCTGATTCACTCCACTCCACTTCAACTAATGAAAAATCAACGCTGGCACTTTTGCAATTCTACGCATCATCTTGTCTTCTACATGATGTAGACTATATAGAATAAGTTCGAACGTTTTTTAAAGAATTTCATTATGATTTTATTTGAAATTTTTGCTTCCAAAAAGCAAAATATGCAAAAATGAAGCATAAAATACTAACCTTGTTTTACTAAATCATTCAAAATTTGGATTGAATAATAAAAAGTGAAAAACAATCATTTATATCATTATTAATTAGAGAATACCAAACATCAAATACAATTTACCCACCCCATGGAACAATAACTCCTCCCACCGCGAGCTCAAAGTCCATCCAATCCAATTAAGCGTGTTAATTTAAAGCTCAATCCCGGCTGCTATCAGTGCAAACAGTGGAAACGACGACGGTTTGTCTTTTCAATTAATATCTAATGGCTTTCTTTTGCATTCGGAATGAAAACCCGTCGTCAGCTCATCGTCCGAGTGCGTTAAATTGCGTTGGTCCTCTGGCCTGGAAGAACGCAGCAAAAAATCCTGGGAAAACAGAATGGAAAGTGGGGTTGTGTGTATTTTTCATTTCGGAGGTCACCGTAAGAAAACAAATATTGAAATATTTCAAGTTGACCGATTTTTTCCAAAATATTTTTTTTTGTGTTCCAAAATTCTGAAGGTGTCATTTGCCAACGGAGTCGGTCCAGCAGCTTTTAGCGGCCGTTGGGGTGGTCCTTTTTCCAGAGAAGGTGTCGCTTCAATTAATTTGAATTTCAAATTCCATCACCGTCCGTCCACCTTCTTTTCACTCGACGGGCAGAATTTAAATGGTTTGTTCTCGCCCCAGCAGCTGGAAATTTAAAATCAACGTCAAACCAGTTGTAAAAATGGTTGCCGCCCGAGGGCAGCACCAGCAATCAACAGCATCTCCTCCCCCCCGCTGACTGAGAGATGTCTGGAACAGAAGAGAAGCTCCCAGACTGAATGAAATTGATTAAATTATTTCGTGGGGGCGTTTTTTCATATCCGATGCTCGAATATATGTCAAGTCCAATTTGCTGCAGGGAAGTGTTTATTTATTTATGGCCTATTTTTTCTGTCTTGTTAAGAAATGTCGGTCAATTGAGGCTTACGGTTTGAAAAATGTTAAATTGTTACATGAAACAAGATTGATTTCAGAATCCATAACATTTAAGGATATTTCTTTCAAAATTTAAAAACTGATAGCTTTTGAAACAGAAGAAAATTGATTTTGGCTAAAGGAAACTCACCTTGTTACCCCCAAGTTTCAATTAGTTATGCAGGATACGGAATGTTCGTCATGTTTGCAACTAACTCATATGCATATTACGAACAAAAGTGCAACACGAATAATCCTTCCAGCAACATGTCGTGCATTGTGTCATGTTTCGGAATAAATTTTTAATAAAATTACCTTCAATGGTACGAAACATGGTGCTCGGCGTTATTGGCAGGGACATTTCCTTTCGCATGCTCTGGGCAAAAAGAGTGAAATATCTTTTCTTTACCATTATAAAGCCGGTACCGGTAAGAAGTTCTTATGCATATGTTTCACTTTGCTGGAAAGTTTTTCCCTTTACTTTGCTTGATAAGATTATTGCAGAAAAGAAAAAAGTTAAATTATGCACTGTGGAAAATTTTACAATTTTTACTGAAAATAATTCTCTGTAATTAAGTATTTTAAATAAATCAGAAAAAAATCTGTAAAAACAAAAAAATACTGCAAATTTTCTCTAAATACTTTCTTCAGCATACTCGACTGCAAATTTATGCGACTTGAGTGATGCCGTCGTGACTTATTAAATTTTCGCAGAAATCAGCAACAGTCTCAAGTTATCTTTTGTGCTGCTGCTCTCCCAAGTGTACTGGGAAGTTTTTTCTTATGATTAAATTTCGTTTGAACATCAATCGCCACGGCAGACATGAAGGAAGCGGGGAGGAGTCGACTTGAAAAAAGCATCTTGGATGGAATTTGAAGGATAGCAATATCGATAATGAGATTAATTTGCCTTATTAGCAGAAGTGCAATCCGATTGAGGAGACGGTTTATGGCTTGTAATTTTTCTGTAATTAAGATCATTGAGCTCATCAATTAATGAAAAGAAAAAAAACAAACTTGATTATCAAACATAGAAAATAATCCAATAGACATGACTGTTATTAAGTATGCATCATTTTGTGAATTTGTAAAGTTTAACTTGAAGTTTTATTATTATTTTATTATAGCTGTGAAGGTTTTAAAATATATTTTTTTGCAATTCCATCGTAAAACTATTAACTTTTCCTGTCATTCTTGAACGACGAAATGGCCTACTTTTCTGTACCAAAAATCACAGAATCGAGTAGCAACACTTTTCCAAATTATAGCTGAAAAGTTCTACTTTTTTTTTCAGCATTTGTTTCGAAAAATTAAACTTTTTCACATTTTTTTTTTTTTCATTCGGACGATTTATTGATAAAAAAATTACACTTATAATTTCAATCAAAGGGTGTTTTTGGAATTGCAAAAAATATTTTATGGAACTCGTTGCAAAACTTGATTTTTTCAGCACTAGTCGTATTTATCCAACTCGGTGAACCTCGTTGGATAAATGTACGACTCGTGCTGAAAAAATCCTCTTTTAACAACTTGTTGCATAAACCACCATTATGGAAACTCTCACGAACAAATCACTGATAAACAAATATAGTATTGTATACTTCACCTATCTTTGTGCACAGTGCACAAAAAATCAAAACGAGTGTTCATTAATTTAAAAAAAAAATGAAATTCACGGTTTTGATTTGCTTACAGAATATTTATTTTTAATTTTTTTTAAACAGAAGGATTTTAATCATATTTAATAAACCCGAACAAACAACTCTCAATATTTATGATATGATATCAAAATAAAATTGTTGAGAAATCGTGATATGTAGAAGAAAATAAAAGATTGACCAGCCATCAAAAAAAAATTATGTTTTTTTTTTCTATTTAAATTATGTTTAAGTTTAGTAAAAATTTTGAATTTCAAGCTTGCATTTCACAAAAAGTATCACAAAATGTTTTATAAATTCTAACAGGGTAATTCTCTACCAACTCACACGAAATCGGGAAAAGTTGCCCCGACCCCTCTTCGATTTGCGTGAAACTTTGTCCTAAGGGGTAACTTTTGTCCCTGATCACTAAACCGAGGTCCGTTTTTTGATATCTCGTGACGGAGGGGCGGTACGACCCCTTCCATTTTTGAGCATGCGAAAAAAGAGGTGTTTTTCAATAATTTGCAGCCTGAAACGGTGATGAGATAGAAATTTTGTGTCAAAGGGACTATTATGTAAAATTAGACGCCCGATTTGATGGTGTACTCAGAATTCCGAAAAAATGTATTTTTCATCGAAAAAAGGCTAAAAAAGTTTTAAAAATTCTCCCATTTTCCGTTACTCGACTGTAAAAAATTTTGGAACATGTCATTTTATGGGAAATTTAATGTACTTTTCGAATCTACATTGACCCAGAAGGGTCATTTTTTCATTTAGAACAAAATTTTTCATTTTAAAATTTCGTGTTTTTTCTAACTTTGCAGGGTTATTTTTTAGAGTGTAACAATGTTCTACAAAGTTGTAGAGCAGACAATAACAAAAATTTTGATATATAGATATATTTGCTTGTAAACATCACAAGTTATCGCGGTTTTACGAAAAAAAAGTTTTGAAAAAGTTACTTTTTGCGTTTCTCTTTGTTTCGTCGTCCGTGTCTGTCGCGGGTGACCATGAATGGCCATGATCGATGACGACCAACTTTTTTTTTTTTTTTTTTTATTCGGAATTCTGAGTACGCCATCAAATCGGGCGTCTAATTTTACACAAAAGTCCCTTTGACACCAAATTTCTATCTCATCACCGTTTCAGGCTGCAAATTATTGAAAAACACCTCTTTTTTCACATGTTCAAAAATGGAAGGGGTCGTACCGCCCCTCCGTCATGAGATATCAAAAAACGGACCTCGGATTCGTGATCAGGGACAAAAGTTACCCCTTAGGACAAAGTTTCACGTAAATCGAAGAGGGGTCGGGGCAACTGCTGTGTGAGTTGAAGGAGAATTACCCAACAGTCATCTACTGTAAAAAACACTAAATATCAATAAATTCATGAAAAATTTGTTTATTTTTAAAATGTTCCGTTTGTTTTTGATGTTTTGTTTGGTCAAAAAATCTTAATTCAAACATCAAAACGTGAAAATAAAATTATGTGCTGATATAAAACAGTATAAATGCTGTGAAAATTTATTTTAATATAATCATTTAAATAATTATTGAAAAAAAAACACCAAACCATCGTAAAATTCGTTGGAAAAAATATTTTTAACATTAAAAAAATCAATGTAAGACAATGTCTTTTAGAGATATTTTCATGCCCCTGTACTCTCTTGTGCATGCTGTTTTTTCTCATTTCTCGATTCGTATTTTCTTGTTTTCATTGGACATTATGATGACCTACAACCAGCTAGGATAGTCTGAAAAATTGTTTTTTTTTTTTAAATTAAAAAACACAATTTTTAAACTCAACTGTACGTCATTAAATTTCAGCCAAAAATTGTTTTGATTTTCTAAAATATAGCCTATTTCTTTTTATTTTTTTGTCACTATAAGTTGAAATCCCAAAATATTATTTTTTCCATTTTCCATTTTTTAAGTTTTAGGTAACTTAAAAAGGTATATGCTGTGAAATCTGGAACCGGATAAATGATTTGAAAAAATGGTTCCTTTGAAAATATTAGAAAATATTTTTAAACAAAATTTCAAAATTGATTTTGACCCCTTACATCACATTTTCTGATGATAATTCTATCATATTCAAATGTTAATTTTCACTGAAAAAATCAATTCTCGTAATTGTGAATTGAGTTCACGAATGAGAGAACCACGAAGGAATTTATTCATGAGTATGGTGCATTTGCACTATAAACGGTTCTCGCATTCGTGAATTTAATTCATGATTTCGAGAATTGGGTTTTTTCAGTGTTCATCCAATTTAAAAATTATGTTAAAAAATCTTAGATTCATATTTATTGAAATTAAAGTTAACAGCTTTTTAACTTTTTTGAACTTTAATTTTTTAAAGGGTTAATTGAGTAAAATAAACATTTAATACATGTTGCATGATAAAATTATCACCAGTGAGGGGTCCTCCGAGCAAAAATTTACAACCAAAAAAAAAATATTGTGTTCAATATTGGTCCAATTTTCAATGTTAATTAAAATTTGAGAAATTTTTAACCCATTATTAAAGAGAATAACAGTTTTAATTAGGTTATCCAAAGAAACGTAGTTAAATTTTTGTGATGACTTTAAATATTCGTTTCTAGAATGATTTACATTTAAAATTACTTCATTTTCTATTACTGCATTCGATGACCCAGTTGTCTACATTTCCCACACCATCTCACATGCAGCCAATTTTGACAGCTCGCCTTCATCCATATTCTGAACTGCATCGCAAGTGAGTTACCAGGGGCCATCGTCACCCACTCTTGGCTCTTCCAGTCGAAAATCAGCTGTTTCAAGCGACGAAAAGTTGCTCCCCAACAACGGTAACTCACCGTTAATTTCCCAATTTTCCACCGAAATCTCTAGGAGAATGAGAGAATTTTCCTCTCAGCATGATCTGCCTCTCCCAAACTGACAGCATCCCGTGCGACCTTCCGCAAGTTCGGGATGCACGGCCGAACTTAACTTCGTCCTTCCTCCCTTTTTTTCGCCCCGGCAGCAGACAAGTCTCGGGCCAAAGTTTCGGGCGTCGGCGGACGTCGGCGTGTTCAGTGTTGTGTCGAACGGCGCGGCGACCATATTGGCCGTCGGTCGGAGCCTGTTGCTTTTCCTTTTGCGATTGTTGTCCAAAAAGGACGCACTTCCAGGAAGAAGAAATCGAAAAGTGTAAGGGTGTGTTAGTGAGTGCAAAAAGGATTGCTCCTTGTTTTCTTCTTTTTTGAGATGTGTCACGCAATTCTGGAGGAGAGAAACGAAAAAAGCAGGTGATTCCGACTTCCTTTGCAGGGCTTCATCATTGATACATTCCTGAAAGGCAGCAGCAGAAGCAGCAGCAGCTAGCAAGTGACTGATTGTGACAGGTGATGGGAGCCACTTTGGCAAGGACGATGGCTGCTGTCATCGGGAAAAATACTGTCTGTCAGTGAGGTAGGAACGGTGGGGGAGACGCGTTGAATGTGGTGTGAAAATCATGAAGCAAAATTACGGGACGAGAAAATTGGCTGACTAAGGGGGAAGGGGATGCTGTGATTGAGGGCAACAGAAGGAGTAGGATTTGGCGCTGTTTTTGTGGGTGGTAAAGGAGCCCTGGAATGATTTAAAAGAGTTAAGCACTCTGAATGATCTGTGCTCTATTCATGGAAATGCTATAAATTTAAAGGTATAAATATTTCAAGTAGATTAGATACGATTTTTTGATCATTTTTTTTTTAAATGTATATGGAATTTCAGTCTTTTGCACATGAATTTAGGTGAAACTGCATTAGGCCGTTGCATTTTTTTAAAGTTTAAGTCACCCTCCTCAAAAATTGCTCCCAAAAATGAATTTTTAAACACTTTGAAAACCACATCAAACCTCATACCCCGGGCAGACGGTAATAACAAAATTCATGCCATTTCAATGACAAATACTGTTAAAATAACAGAAACTGTTATGGAATCTTCTTGAAAAATCCATTTTTGCATAAAGGTTTAATGACAGTTTTTGTTATTATAACAACATTTGTTATTGGTCTGATATTGGGTGAAAGCCAAAACAACTTTAGATTAACAATTATTGTTATGGAATAATACCGCCAACTGTTATTGGGATGATCGGATTATTTTTGGTTTATACGTCGTCACTATTACGATTTTTTCTTTAAAGCAAATCCAATTTTTATTGTTTTTCAATGATGAGCTTTTGAAGGACGTGCTGATGAGCAATTCCAAACATTTTTCAAATTTTGGTCTTTAAACGCAGATTTGGTAGAGAAAAAAAGACACACAGTTGAATTCTCAGTAAATATCAGCTTGGCTTTCTAAGGAAAATACTTTTCAAATCTGCAAAATACCAAGCGTTTTAAATATTTTCTTTGTTATTCGATACATCTAGAAATTTGAAAAAATATCTTACAATTAAAAACAAATGAAGGCAGCTTTTGATGCCAAATTGATTGATGTTCTGATTTCTTAATCGATTTCGGGTAAAAGAGGAATAGAACAAAACAATTAGTTGATTTTCAAATGTATTGGTCTGTAATTTCCTGCCCCAGTTCTCACCGTAGCCGTGATTTGTTTTACCAGTTGACGGTAGTGACTTGAAGATAATCTGATTTTTTTTAAATAAAAACCAAATTCTGAACTTATTTTAAATTAAATTTTTGTTTTAGACCAATAACAAATTTTGTTATGATAACATAAACTGTTATTCAACTCTTATGCAAAAATGAATTTTTCAGGAAGAATCCATAACACTGTTTGTTACTTTAACAGAATTTGTTATTGAAATGGCATGAATTTTGTTATTACCGTCTGCACGGGTTTGTTCTAGAAATCAGGAGGAAATCGAGTTTTTTCGCGAAAACTTAACACGTAGCCTTATGTATGGGACAAACTTTAAATGCGTTTTTCTCAGCTTGCTGTTTTTGCATATGGGACATTTATGCGAACATGGGCAGATTTACTGTTATTAAACCCTTATGCAACAATGGATTTTTCTGTTATTTTAACAGTATTTGTTATTGAAATGACATGAATTTTGTTATTACTGTCTGCCCGGGTTAAGATGTGCATTGATAAAAAATAATGGCATCCGTATATTTTTTTTTGTTCGGTCATTAGGGTGACCTACGCCGTGTTAGGGTAGTTAAAAAAAACTATAATTTTTGTCAATTTTCACAAAAGCCAATCTCGCAATTTTAACTGATTTTAGCAGTCTTGGGCTCAATTAGAATGTTATAACCCAAGCAACACACTTTGTCAGATAAACGTATTTCCTAACTGGTTGTATAACCAATCCGCCTTGTTGTCACAACTTGTTCTACAACTCCTGTGAACTGGAAAAAGCGCACTTTTTTCTGTTGTATAACTTGCCAGAAAAAGATCCAAGTTATCAGAGTAAGTTGTACAATTGTATTTGACAACACTGTGCCATCTAACAAGAGATTCAACGAAAAAAAGGGGCGTGGTTTACGGCTGTGCTGTCAAATCAAAGCGCACACTGGAAAGGAAAGTTAGATTGAAAACAGCTATCTAACCGGCGACTAACTTACAAGTAAACAAACGTTTCTTATTAGAATTGTAGTCAACGACGAAGCTAATTAAAAAAGTACGCTTGTTTCTGCAAGATTCATTTAAAATAATTCGAAATTGAATTTTTAAAAAAAGAAAAACAATCATGGAGTGCATGTGATTAGTGTGAAAATCCCTGCATGGAGAACTTTTAGATTTTCCTTTTTTGATGAACTTCCTCTGTCCCAAGATTCGATCCGATGACTTCGACGATTTGTTGTTATCTCCACGGCAGGTCCAGGCGCGCTTCCACATCTCTCCACGGGGCTTCATAGTAAACAAGCTGGCCCAAGCGTCAATAAGAAGGCTGCTGTCTGTTTTGTTAGCTAAAGAACTTAATTCCAACGAAGGCTGTCATTGGAATTGAAGTTATATAAGTTTGTTTCAAATCAGTTTTTATAACTCCAATATATAACTTTGTTATAACAAACCGTTTCAACTGTCATTTCGATTACCGTACCACGGAGCAACATTGAAAATCGGTGTCATTTCAATTTGTTGTTTTCTCTATCATGAACTCCATAAGCTGATAATTTTTGTAGCTTTTACCAGCGATGCATTCACAAATGAATCGGTCAACAATTAAATCTATTGTAATCTTGAATACATAAACATTTTTGAAACTCTAAATTCCTCATGTACAAATTTACACCACCTAACAACACGCAATGTCAAGTTGAATATGTATGTTGAGCATCAGTTATATAATCTATTCTCCGATAACATTTGTGTAACAAAGCGAAAAAACCTAAGGTTATTTATAGAATGGTTGGCCACGCCCATTTTTTAGAAGATGCCGTCACATGACAATGTTAGATAAGCAGTGAAACAAACAGTGCAATATTGTTTTTATTCAACAAACTGTTTTCGAGTAAAACATTGCAGATGAAACAGTATCTTGGCATATCAGCACTTTGACGTTCAATTACAGCTCATAAAAAGTGTTTTCAAGTAAAATAAAGTGATAAATAGCTCAATAGGAAGTGAGCAAGTAAGTTTCTATCAAAAGTGTTCCAAAATAAATTGTTTTAATAGTGAAAATCAGCAAATTCGATGGAGTTAGGAGCGAGTGCATATTGCCTATGTTGTGTGTAAAAGTTAGAAAAGAGTGAAGTTGACTGTGTTTTAACACTTGTATAGCACACATCTCATGAGTTACATAAGTCAGTTATACAAGTAGTGAAACAAACTGATATGTAACTAACGTTGACATTTTTTCTCGTATGTTGATCCAAAACAGCTGTCTAACTATTATTCAACAGTCGACAAGTTATGAGTGCTACTTGGGAAGCTTCACTTTCAAGAAAAAATTGTTTGGAATTTCAAAAATTTGAAAAAGTCTTATCCTCAAATGCCGTTTTAACGGCGTCTGAACCAAAGAGCCTATGCCTTGAAATATTTTAAGCGGATTCCTCGGACAATTTAACATAACATATCAAAAAATGGGCCAGGTTCATTAACAGGACTCCTAGATATGATTTTTGGAATATAAAATCTGGGTTTTTTCGACGCGCGTCGTTGGCATAATTCAGGCATGCAAGAACTGGAAAATAATGAAATTGGGAAAAATCAACATTTTTCACTAAGACTGCGTTTTGCGAAAATTTCCAAAGGTTAAAAGTTAAAAAACGCAACTATGTTAAATTGTCCAAGGAATCTGATAAAAAATACTTCCAGGCATTGGCTCTTTGGTCCAGACACCGTCAAAACGGCTTTTGAAGTTTTCATAAGACTTTTTCAATTTTTAGGCTAGATTTCTGAAACTCCAAGCTATTTTTTCTTGAAAATCAAACTAATTATTATTATTTCGGGCAGGAAACCCCTAAATTTCTTTAGCTTTCATATGTAACTGCTCTATAATTAAGGAATGGATGAAAATAACGTTTTGAACCATACACTGCAAAGAAACAATATTGGAAAGCAGGGTTGTTAAAATATCAAAATATCATCTCTCAGCAACTACAATTATCCCGCCTGAATATTCATGCCTCAAATACAACTGCTCTTCTCTCTTCATTGAAACTCTCAGCGCCGAACATAGCCGAACACGTTTTCGTGGTTACCCACTCGCGATTGACATTTTCCTTTTCTCTCCCATTCCCGCATCCACGATCATCCTACCGCAAAAGCGTTTAACCACAAAAGCCGCCACAAAACCAATTTCGCAAACGCAGTTTGACGGCAGTTTCTCGTTGCCGTTTTAGGAGAGATTGAGAGACTCAACGGTGAGAGCGCATAGTCGAGGAAAAGGGGAAGAGTGATAGAGAGAGAATGACATCGCTGGGAATCACGAGACACAAGAAGAGATCTCACAAGCTATAGTGACGGCCACTATACTCTCGGATATTTTTGGTGAAGATAATCTATTGATAGCTTTTTTATCACTCATTTGCAACACTGTTGGAAAGTATTTGAGGGTAAATATTTGTTTTTAATTAATTCCTTGGACAATTTTCATTCAAAGGCTACTAGAATAATTTTTTTTGGTTTAAAAGTAGGAAAATTACAAATAAATTGTTTTTGAGAAAATCGTAAAAAAGGCGGCGGTACTATAGAAACAGGGATGGTCCAATCGGCACCAAACTTGGGATTTATAGATGAAGATCCCCTCCAAGTCTGGTCCAAATCGGTGATGGTCGAGTTTTATAGGATCTTCACAAAAAAATAACATAAGAATTGATTACCAAGTTTAAACTGAGGCAAATCCGGAAAATTTTCTAGAATATACTTTGAAAATCAAACTGACAGCTGAATAAGAATGCATAACTATCAAAAACCTATGCCAAATCAAAAAAGCATCGAAAAATAAAAAAAAATCGCAATTCCCATACACAATCAATTGGGAAATGTTTTTGGCTTGGGGTACTCGACTTGTTATTTGAGATTTAGACACAGTACACCAGTACAATTCAGTCCTGTAGTGGATGGTGAAAAATCAAATAAAACCTTTGTTGATTCGAACTAACGTTAGCCAATTATTTAAATTAGTATAGTCGCAGATTTGATTATAAAGAATAAGTAACGTATTACGTGTATAACACAGTTCCTCTTAATAACTAAATTCATCGAAATTCCAATAGAGCAATTCTCTGAGATTTCGGTCATTTGATTTTTTTTGTATTTTTTAATCCGGCTGAAACTTTTTTGGTGCCTTCGGTATGCTCAAAGAAGCCATTTTGCATCATTGGTTTGTCCATATAATGTTCCATACAAATTTGGCAGCTGTCCATACAAAAATGATATGTAAAAATTCAAAAATCTGTATCTTTTGAAGGAATTTTTTGATCGATTTGGTGTCTTCGACAAAGTTGTAGGTATGGATATGGACTACACTGAAAAAAATGATACACGGTAAAAAAAAATTGGTGATTTTTAATTTAACTTTTTGTCACTAAAACTTGATTTGCAAAAAAACACTATTTTTAATTTTTTTTTTTATATGTTTTAGAGGACATAAAATGCAATCTTTTCAGAAATTTCCAGAATCGGCAAAAAATCTTTGACCGAGTTATGAGTTTTTGAATCAATACAGATTTGAGCATAAGCATGAGCATGAGAGATCACCCATGGTTGCCCCTCCGTTGCTGAACAGAACCGTAATATCCTTTCAGCACTACTGATCACAGGCTTCAACGATCTAGTGGTGTTTCCCTTATCAACAGCATGGTTTTTTGAATCAATACAGATTCAAAAAAAAAATCGAAATATCGATCGCAAAAATTTTTCAACTTCATTTTTCGATGTAACATTGAATTTGCAATCAAAAAGTACTTCAGTGAATTTTTGATAAAGTGCACCGTTTTCAAGTTATAGCAATTTTTATGTAACTTTTTTGAGAAAAGTCGCAGTTTTTTTATTTTTTTAAAAAAGTTCCCATGTTTGCCCACTTTTGAAAAAAAATTTTTTTGAAAAGCTGAGAAAATTCTCTATATTTTGCTTTTTCGGACTAAGTTGCTGAAATATTGCCATGCAATGGTTAAAAAACAGGAAAATTGATGTTTTCTAAGTCTCGCCCAAACAACCCACAATTTTCTAATGTCGATATCTCAGCAACTATAGGTCCAATTTACAATGTCATAATATTTACAATGTCAAACGGGCCAAACATTCAATATTAGGCCCATTAGAAATGTTAGTCTTGATTTAAAATTTTTGAAAATATTTTTTTCGAAAAGTTCGGAAAATTTTACGAATGTTTCATATTTTGACATTGTAAATCGGACCTATAGTTGCTGAGATATCGACATTAGAAAATTGTGGGTTGTTTGGGCGAGACATAGAAAACATCAATTTTCCTGTTTTTTAACCTTTGCATGGCAATATCTCAGCATCTATGGGTCGTATCAACAAAGTTCAATAAAGCAAAATATAGAGAATTTTCTCAGCTTTTCAAAAATATTTTTTTTTTAAAGTGGGCAAACATGGGCACTATTTTATAAAAATAAAAAACTGCGACTTTTTTCAAAAAAGTTACCTAAAATGGCTATAACTTGAAAACGGTGCACTTTATCAAAAATTCACTAGAGTACTTTTTGATTGCAAATTCAATTTTACATCGAAAAATGAAGTTGAAAAATTTTTGCGACCGATATTTCGATTTTTTTTTTAAATCTGTATTGATTCAAAAAATCATAACTCGGTCAAAGATTTTTTGTCCATTCTAGAAATTTCTGAAAAGATGGCATTTTATGTCCTCTAAAACATATAAAAAAAAAATTAAAAATAGTGTTTTTTTGCAAATTAAGTTTTAGCGACAAAAAGTTAAATTAAAAATCACCAATTTTTTTTTACCGTGTATCATTTTTTTCAGTGTAGTCCATATCCATACCTACAACTTTGTCGAAGACACCAAATCGATCAAAAAATTCCTTCAAAAGATACAGATTTTTGAATTTTCACATATCATTTTTGTATGGACAGCTGCCAAATTTGTATGGAAAATTATATGGACAAACCAATGATGCAAAATGGCTTCTTTGGGCATACCGAAAGCACCAAAAAAGTTTCAGCCGGATAAAAAATACAAAAATTAAAATTAAAGAAAAAAGACCGATTCCGTAGAGAACTGCTCAATAATTAATTTGAACAAGGAATAAATGCATCCATCATCTCTGAGATGAAATCTATTTAATTATTCTGAAAGTCATGATTAACTGCATCAAAACATAACAGGTTTATGTTTGATTAGCTTCAGCATCCAAGAAATCACTAATCAGGTTTCTCCAATTATGCCCAACTATAAGCGGATCACTCTTAATCACCATATCTCGCGAAAATTATCCCCCTGATTGATATTTGAATGAATAAAATGAGAAAAAGAAGAACGAAGCAAATCCCGCTCCATTATGGATTCTCACGAACTCCGAGCCTGTTCAGGACAGTTTCCGAAGGATTTCCCGCCCTCCTTTTTCGGTTTTCCTCCGCTTAATGATTGATTGATGATTTCGCGCCCGCGTTCGATTATTATAAATGAACAGCTGCTGCTCCTGAATGTATGCTACCGCAAGAGCACACATCTGATGATTGCGCCTCCAGCAAAGTCAGTGTAATCATAATTCATATTTCAAGACGGTGGTGCGAATGCTGCAACAGACACCTCCTCGCCTTGTACGAGCCCAAAATGTGAGATTCATCGGCATGGGTGAGATTGAGTAGCGGGGAAGTGGTGCAAAAGGTGGAATTGAATATTTAATCCCCCAATCGCACTGATTGCCCCCCAATTAAATAGCGTTTCACCTGCCGACGAGTTTTGCTATTTTTGGTGCGAAACGCCGCGAGAGAAAGAAAAGTGAGGGTGGGGGGAAATTATCATATCCAGCGTGCCAGGTGAGTGAACATGACTTCCACGGCGAAGAGAAAATACATTTTTATTTTTTTGTTTTATTAATTTTCCAAAGTCAATATATTTTAAGATAATTTTCTATTTATGCAAAACACAATCGCTATAGATATCATTTTGAATTGTGCTAAAACCCAACACAAAATCATGACCATGTTCAGCTCTTCACGTTGGATTAGCCATGCCTTAAAAAAGAAGATATCTTAAGCACCAAAGTCAAAGCAGTCACGCCAGTGTCACTCCCTAGCTAAGCGGCCTCCAGGAGATCTGCTCCACACCAGAAGCAAAGTAGACTCGAATTCCAGCGGTGGTGGTGGTGGTGATGATGCTTCCAAAGGCATTCACGGGCTCTCGAGGCTTGACATTGAGGGGGAGGATGAACCTGCTTTATATGTGAGAATGTTAATGCAAAATTAAAATCCTCGTCGAGTACGTGAGACATAATAACGGGTCGGTAAGTTGTGGGATAAGCGTGAGAAGAATTTGTTGTGGCAGCAGCAGCAGAAGCTTTGGCCCAGAGCAGAGTGGAGAGGAAAAAAGGCAACGAAATTGTACTGAAAAACGATGCGCTCACGTACCTCTTGGTTCCACCCTCCGGCCACCCATCCCAGAGGGATGAAATGACGGTCATGTGAAGGTGTTTCTTGGAATCGAATGGGAGGCTTGGCAATACGTTTGGGAATGGAAAGAAAATCGCTCGTGGCGTACTTTGGGCAACAATTACCGAAATTGGGAGGTCTTTGAAACTAGCTGAAAACGAGCTTCAACGAAGAATCTTAAATCTTGTATTTAGTGTTAAAACAGTTTGGTTTTCTGTCTATTTTAATAGTTATATTTTTTTTGTTCATGAAATAAATTTGAAAGCATTTTAATGTATCATTGCAAAGATACAGCTGTTTGAAATAAGCAGTTTCAAAAAACGATTACCACGATATCTCAACACTGCTTTGACCAAATCGGCTCAAAATTGTTGTGAAGACTCCTTGTTGAGCCGGTCCCGTGTGCATGACAAAGGCCAATTTAAAAAAAATATTAAAAAAAAATTAACATATTTAAACATTTTTCATACAAAAATCGCCAGTTCATGATTTAAGATTTTTTTAACATTCCTAAATCATTTCAGCCAATTTGGTCCATTCCATATCGAGAAAGCGTGGAACCCGTAAATCAACTCGGTGTATCGAGCGAAAAACGCTCTAACAATTTGACAGTTTAGTTTAAGCATGGAAGAATATTAAACTTTATCGGCATAGCATTACGAGCATGGCAAAATTTCAAGCTTTAATCTTCTGTTACTAGTTTTTATCATGAAATAATTTCTTGAAATTTTGAAAATGATTTTAAATCTGATTTTATGAATTTTCTAAAATACGAAATTTTTAGATTTTCTGCGTGTAAGCAATTCTTAAAAATTTCAGAAATCCGCATTTTTTTGCATTGTGGGTACCATCCGTGCGCCCAAAAAGGTCATTTTGCATCATCAGTTTGTCCATATCATTTTCCATACAAATTTAGCAGCTGTCCATAAAGACAGTATCTTTTGAAAAAAAATCTAATAGATTTAGTGTAATCGGCACAGTTGTAGGTATGGATCAGGACAACACCGGAAAAATTATACACGAAAAAAATCCTGATTTCTTGAACGACTTTTTGTGTTGATTTCCAAATAACACTTTTTTTACACGTTTTAAGCTGATGAAGATATTTTTCAAAGTTTTGGTCCTTCGGCTCTGGCCGGGGTCGAGAGGAGGCAAAAAAATAAAAAAAAGTCTCACAATTTGAATAAATAAAGAAGTTTTTTCAAATGCATATAAAACTATTTCAGTTGTTTTCAAAAAATGTAAGATTTACGAAAATAAAAATTTTAGCGAAAAAACTCGTTTTGCGGAACTGTACATCGAAAATTTTCAAAAATTCTAAACATTTTCAAATAAACCCAAAAACAACTAAAAAAATCAAATTATTCACTTTACAGCATTGCCTTTCCGTTCTCGATTGCGAGATTCCTACTCGAAACAAGGTGTCCGAAGGCTTGATTGATGAGGCAATTGAACCTTTTTTTACACCTTAGCTTCCATCCAACTGCCTAGCGACTCCACCAGGACAGGACCCAGGGAGACGACTCCTACACCTGGACTGAGCTAACAACCTAACCTTTTTAGGTTAGTCCGGGGCCAACATTTACTTCCCGTCCGGCGGAAGGCGTGATCAGACAAATCTTGTCTCAAAATTTGCCACCGGGACCGTCTGGGATTGAACCCAGGCCGACTGGGTGAGAGGCAATCACGCTTATCCCACGGTCCCGACAAAAAACAACTATGCATAGCATTTCATTTGTATTGCATTTTCAATTAATTTCAGCTGATTTCACTTAAATTTACATTGACATTTTAAAGTTTTTTGAAAATAAAAAAATTGCTCCCAAATTTCTAGACCGACTTGAAATGGGGGGGTGACAAAAACATTGAATAAAATTTGTACCATTTTTATGGGAGATTAATTATCATCTTTTCAGAAAATCCCAGAATGGGCAAAAATCATTCAAAAAAGTAATTTTGATGTAACTTTTCGAAAATGTGGTAGTTTTTCAATGTTTGAAAATAATGCCCAGGTTTGCAAATTTTTTAACAAACTCTTTTGTTAAAGCTGAATTTTGTCTACATTTTGCTTTGAAAAATAAAAGTCAAAAATAGTTAGAATTTCTCTTTGATGCCCACTTAGCCTTCATTTTTATCACCATGATCCATTCGTTTTTCCCTCTTGAAATGTTAGGGTTGATTTTGATTTTGTTTGCAAGTTAGGAATATTTCACAAATGATTTTTTTATGTTGAAAATTGGTTCCAGAGATATCGGTTTTGCAACACAGAGAAAGTTTCATTTTCCAGCTTTTCTAGCTATCTTGTCAACAAAGTTTGATGGAAGAAAATGTAGGGATTTTTTCATCCCATTGATTTTTTTTATAAATTTGGCTAATATGAACACTAGGGCGTCCAATTTTCCCGGGTATTGAATTTCCCGGGAAACGGGAAAAATATTTTTGAAATCCCGGGAATTCCCGGGATCCCGGGATTTTTTTTAAACATTCATAAAATATACGTTTCTGTTAAATTTGTTATGTTTTTCAAGCTTACAAATACAGAATTAGCTCAATACTGTTAATTGGTGATAATCTATACTTCAATCTGAACAAGAACAGCGATTTTTAGTTAGTTTAAAAAATATTAAAAATTGTTGTTTTTTGCTGTGCTTTGGATTTTGATTGAATCATAATTTTTAATCCAATGTGATTTAATTTTTTTCATTTTTATCATCTTAAAATTTTTAAAAATTTCTTTTATTTTTCATATGACATGACTTCTAATGCTTGAAGAAATTCATTGAAACTGTAAAAAAAACAAGAAACGAAAACAAATAAAATGATACCATCCAATGTTAAATTCTTGATAAGTTTATAATTTCATGTTTTACAAAAAAAAAAAACATATTTAAAAAATTATCTTTAAGCCACTACCGCCAACTGAAGGAAATCTGGACTGCAGTCTGAATAGGTTCAGGATATTTTAGAGCAATAAATTAGAAAATCGGTGTACTAATTATTTTTTTTTTATTAAAAAAATATCAGATCATTATGCAAAAAATATTGGCTTAAACAGCTATCTTAATTCGTTACTATTGTCCTAATTTGCTCCAGATGCCGATGTTTGATGAAAAATATTTTTTTTTTTCAAGTTTAAAATCATCACTAAACGTAAATATTTATGAAATAAATAAAATTTAATGAAAATATTTAAAGCGCTAAGCATTCTGTGGATCATTAAATTAAAATTTTAATATTTTTTCCTTATAAGCCAAATAAATGTTGATATGATCCGATTACAAATTTGCTAATGTTTTAAAATGATTTTCGATTACTAAGTATTCATTAATCTACTTCCACAACCAAATCTGAGTTTCCAGACCAAAAAATTTTTTTTGTCAATTTCGGGAATTCCCGGGACAAAATATGAAAAATCCCGGGATTCGGGAATTCCCGGTTTAGGGAAAATCCCGGGAATTTCGTCCCGGGAATTCCCGGGATGGACGCACTAATGAACACCTAAAAAAATAAAAATGCGACTTTTTAAATAAAAAAGTTACCTAAAAATTGATTAAACTTGAGAACGGTGAACTTAAGCAAAATTTCACTGAGTAGTTTTTAATTGAAAATTTGATTTCTCATTTAAAATTGCAGCTCATGACCTGAGCAGTTCTCTCAGCTATTTTGGTGCCTTCAGTATGCTCAAAGAAGCCATTTTACATCATTAGTTTGTCCATATAATTTTCCATACAAATTTGGCAGCTGTCCATGTGTGAGCTTTTTATTTAACTTTTTATCATCAAAATTTGATTTGCAAAAAAATACTATTTTTTTTTTTCGATATGTTTTAGAAGACATCAATGGCAACTTTTCAGAAATTTCCAGGTTTTCTAAAAAATCTTTGACCGAGTATTGAATTTTTTGATCATTACGGATTTTTTCAAAAAAACAAAATATTTTTCGCAAACATTTTTCAACTTCATTTTTCGATGTAAAATCAAATTTGCAATCAAAAAGTACCTTAGTGAAATTTTGTAAGAGGCACCGTTTTCAAGTTATGGCCATTTTTAGGTAACTTTTTTGAAAATAGTCACAGTTTTTCATTGAATCAGTGCACATGTTTGCCCGTTTTTGAAAAGCTGAGAAAATTCTCTACATTTTGCTTTTTCAAACTTTGTTGATACAACCCTTAGGCGTCATCCATAAAGTACGTACGCTCTTAGGGGGGAGGGGGGGTTACCGAAGGTTTGACAAGATGTGACGAAGGGGAGGGGGGGTTTGCGAGATTGTGACGTCACGCTAGGTTTTTTTTTATGATTGCATAATATTAATTTGAAATGCACATAATTAAATAAAATCCTCTTTTCTAAAATTGTTTGCTTACTATTATTCAGAAGCACCGTCATCAGGGGTGACATTCGGTCTGGGGGGTGAGATTGGGTCATACAAATTTCTACATTTTTGTATGACCTAAACTCACCCCCAGACCCAATGTCACCCCTGATGACGGTATCACATTATAATTTATTATTGTCCGTTTCTTTCGAAGGTACACGCCGCGCGGCATTTCAGAATGTGCCGCAGACACTGTTGTCAGCGATTTTCTGCACTTTTGGTGCAATAAAGAACATACCCGGTAACAATGCCATGCAATTCGAAGAAGAAGATCAATAAAAACAAAACGCGCGGTATGGGATTTGACAGCGCGCATTTGCCGAAAGTGCGGCGCGTCGTTTCGAGGCTGGTATGCCGCGAGTCTTTTTTGGGAATACGCGCAATATTTAGTCACATTTTTTTCAGCTGGAACTTCAATATTTTGCAAATTCTTGCTTGATAAGATAAATGCTTTGAAAGCAGGGTGTTCATAAGAAAACTGCTATAAATGGTTTGAACTTATTAAATACAAAGCTGTTAAAAAGAGTTTTCAAGATTTTTTTAAACTTGAATGTTATACCAAGTCTTCTAATTTTTAAAAGATACTAAACTGTTTTTTTATATTGCAATGTTTATTCTAAAAAATGAATATTTAGAATAATTTATATTTTTTTCTTTTTTCATATTAAAATTGCTAAAAATAACAAAATAATGAGAGTTTAAAAACATCTAGCAAAATGTGACGTACTTTTTGAGGGGGGTTCAACCTTGTGTGACAAAGTGTGACATAGGGGGGAGGGAGGGGGATTATTTTGGGCGATTTTTGAGTGATATTCTTTATGGTCAGTATTGGGACTGATTGTTAATTTACCCAAATTGTTTCAATCACCTTGCATTGTTTAATTTACGGGCTTTATCGGTAGTTTTCGGTGAAATTAAACTCACAAATTAGAAGAAAGAAATGAAACTGATAGGTGGATAGATGACTAGTGTCTTAGAAGAAGATTGAAAAGGACGGAAACTAAGTCAGCGAAAGGGCCATATGAGAAAGCGTACGTGTGTGATCAGGTCTTTTAACCTTCTAATTTGGCTGTGTACAAGTACTGAGTCGCAACCTCAGTAAGAGTACACAGACAAATCATCCCTGTGTGTCATCCAAATGACCGTCCTGGAGTCATTTGGATGTGTATTATTTTTTTCAATTCAATTCACTTAGTGTTTATTAGTAAATAATCAATTTACAATTCGTGTTTCTTATAACCTAATAGTGTTTTGTAGTTCCTTTCAACTATTGTTTACACTATAATTCATTTAGATGTAATTGGATATTCTATCAATGGATTTGGCAAGAGAAGGAAATATTTAAAAAAAACCCTCGAAATGCACTATTTAAAAAAAAATTAAAAACTGCGGCTATTTTCAAAAAAGTTACGGTTCCTCTTATCAAAATTTCACTAGGGTACTTTTTGATTGCAAATTTGATTTTACATCGAAAAATGAAGTTGAAAAATTTTTGCGTCCAATATTTCGATTTTTTGAAAAAATCAGTATTGATTAAAAATTTCAATACTCGGTTATAGATTTTTTTTACAAAAGCTGGAAATTTCTGAAAAGTTGACATTTGATGTCGGCTAAAACATACCAAAAAATAAAAAAATAAAATAAAAATAAAAAACCACCAAATTTTTTTTTACCCTGTATCATTTTTTCCAGTGTAGTCCTTATCCATACCTACAACTTTTGCCAAATTTGCCAAATTTTCCAAATTTGTATGGAAAATTATATGGACAATTTAATGATGCAAAATGGCTTCTTTGGGCATACCAAAGGCACCAAAAAAAGTTTTAGTCGGATTAAAAAATACAAAAAAAAATCGAGTGACCGAAATCTGAGTGAACTGCTCATATAAACAAACTTTTTTTTTTTTTTTTTTATAAAATATTTATTCAGTCATTTGTAAAAGCTAATTACATGATGAATTCTAGATTTCATTTTCCAAGTGAAAATTAAGGGAATCTACATCAAGAACTTGAGGTTGAATATACGATTTATGATCAAAATGGTTATATTTTTAACTAGGCTGGAATTTACAAACACATTTTCTGCACTTTATTCAAAATCGAAAATAAATTAAATATTACTTGAAAAAGTTTCAGAATCATTTCTAGTTCGAAGCTGATGTATGTAAAAAAATACAATTGATAAAATAAAACAAATTCTCCCCCACTAACAGTTCTTGTCACGTTATCGGACCAGGTACTGAAAACGCAGACCGCCCATCCCCGTCCACCTTCGATGTGCCATTTCACGTTATTGCCGATTACTCTGTCTATTCCAACGACCGGCCCCGAGAACCCACAACGCACGTATCGCCGCCGAGGCAGAGATTCTGCGGAATCTGCGCGCCACCACAAAAATCTCGGAAATGCGATCGATTTGGGAGGCGAAATTTGCGGAAACTTTTGCCGTCTACTTGGAGATGGGTCCTTAAAGCTGCCAATGGATTTTGGTAAAAAATTCTGTTGGATGTGAACTTCAGCAAAAAAAAAAACAAAATTGAAATTCCAGGAAAAATGATCTTGACTTTGTCAAGCTGAAAACTTGCTGCAAAGTTTTTGACGAACTTGAATAAATTATGCTCATGTACAAGGCTCACATTTCCGCTCGACACAACAACGACAACCTCAGAGTTCATATTTTCCCTCGCAGAATAACTCTCCCGAACGCACTAACGAGGTAAATTTCAGCCGGAACCAGAAAAGTACACCGAGAGTAAACCCATCCGCAGCTTTTCTGTGGCTGTGTAACGTTTTGTTGGGCAACATTCAAACTGGAAAAAAACGTGAAAAAGTAGAACGCCGAGGAAAAAAATGTTGACGCGAATGTAGAGCAACGGAAAAACCGCGAGCTGGAAACACACACACCCCAACGCCACCGAATAATTTTCCGCTGTGGGACGGGGGAAAGAAAAATTGTGTTTGAGCAGAAGGGTCCAAAAAAAACAACATTTGTAAAATGAGACTCCAAAGGCACCGACGAGATCGCTTGTGATCGTTTGGACGGTGGTACGCACATTTTGCGTAATGATGTAACATGTGGAAAAAGCGAGTACGGACGAAAATGTTGCGGGAAAATTGAAAACAAAACACATTTGCAAGGCCGTAGGGAAAACACAACGAGGTAAAAACAAGGACAGACACGTGGATGATGTGATTGTTAAACGTGTGGTGTAGGAGGTGCTTGTTACTTTGGACAAAGGTAGCAAATGTGTTGGTGCATGTAGCTCTCCGGTATATTGTTCTGTTGATTACTCACGCCCTTGAAGGACTTCAACTATCGGAGCAGAAAATGGAAAAATGGTAAATCATTTATTGTAAGAATAAAATGATAATTAAATTTTTTTTCGAGTTTAACTCGAATTTTATTGTCACAATTACACGTCCAAAAAATAATTGAAAACTTGGAAACTTTTTGCATTATTACATTTTGTGATACTTGTGATAAGAGCGTGACGGCTCTCAGGATTTTTAAACCCCAGAAATTAGGAGTTTCATTTATGAATTTCCCAAATATTCCCTGAAATCAGAAAATAATGAAATTAAAAAACATCATGTTGAAAATTATAATTTTATTTCAAAAAATGGGAAAATTTAGCAAAACAACAAAACAAGATATGGCATATTGTTTTGTAAAATTATCCTAATGAAAATCCAATGTAATTCTGTTAACGGCGTTGGCAGATAAAATTAGAGTTTGTTGTATGGCTAAGCGATAAACAGGAAACCCACTTTCCAAAAAACCTGTCACTCTAATGTTGTCAGCCCAAATTTTTTATTCGAGAATCTTCATTTTTCCCGTGTTTAGGAGGTCATTTTGAGCAACTTTTGTTTTACGAAAAACTTTACTTGTCTTGTTTTATGTTTTTCTTGTTTCATTTTTAGTATTTTCATTTGTATTTATCTTGTATAGTTTATGTTAGTTTTATTTGCAGTATTTGGCCTATTCTACCACTTCCTATCAATAATAATTTTTTTTCGTGATTTTTAAATCACTTTTTCAATTTTTTGCTTGTTTTAAATTGTAAATTGTTAAATTGTAAAAAAAAATGAGTAAGGGAATAGTCTCTGTGACACTAGAAAAATTACTGCATACTTCTTTTTACTTAAAATATAGGAAAATTTTGTCCAAAAAACTGCCAAAGTTGACCCCTAAAAAATGGCATTTTTGAAAACATTGGAAAAGTCACATGAAACAAGTTAAACTTCCAACCCAAAAATTATCCAAAATTTTAGGAGTTCTTCTTTTCAAAAAACATTGAAATCAAAAATTGGTTGAAAAATTGAGATTTTGGCGATTTTTTAAATTGAAGCCCGCCTAATGGCGGGGTTGGGTTGTAGAGGGTTAAATATAATTTACAACAAGATCATAGCATACTTTTAGAACAAATAATTATATCACGAAAGATAGGCACAGATTTTTAAGTACACAGTTTTAAAAAATGTGTTGATTTGGAAGGTGTAATTTTGGAAGGTTGAATATAATCTCTTTCAAGATGTAATTTTACCTCAATTTAGACCAAAAGTGTTATTACACTAGAAAAGTGGTAAAATTACACATTTTCAGTGATAAATTTACACCGTTTTTCAGTCATAAAAGATGTTCCACTTACTAGATGTAATTTTACAATGATTTTTATTAATTGCCTAGCAATACTTTTTTTTAAATTATTAATTCTCAGAATTCCAAAGATGAAAATAATCGAGCAATTTGATGGCTTGACACAAAATTGAGACTATTTGGAACGAAACTGGAATGCTTATTCAGGGGGGGCAAATTCAGAAGGAATACATACTTTGGTCACAGCGACATACAATTTTTGGACTCCTGATGGTCTTCGTCGCCTTAGTGGAATGATTTCATAAAACACACACATAACGAAACGATTTATTCATTTAATAATTCATTTTTAAGAAAGGTGTATCGATGAACATCTGCCAATGAAAGAAAGCCAAAAATTTTCCCAATTGGTGAAAATCTTAATCAAACCTTTTCGGAACATTAATTTGAACTAACAATTATATAATTGAGTAAATACAATTCGATGATGTTCAAGCATTTGGTAATTTTAAATATTTTTTTAATATTGTGCTCAAATCGATACATTTTGTTCGGAAGCGTTTCAACGGAAAATTATATGTTTTTCTAACGATTTAAATAGGAAATAATTTGTAATAAAGCTTGATCAAAATTTATTCAAAGTTTCAGTCCCTTGTCTCTAGTCTTGGTCAAGTATGAGGTGCTAAAAAAATCATTTTTTTTATTCAGGCAAAAAAATCACAAAATACTTTGCACATAAAAAAAAATATGTTACCGTCATCAGGGGTGACATTGGGTTGGGGGTTGAGATTGAGTCATAGTCATAGAATACTTCGGACAATAATTATTTATTTAGTTTTTTGCGCCAAAGAAGTCATTATGCATCATTAGATCGTCCTTACAAGTTACAAAAAGTCTATTGATACATTGAAACATCTATACCTTAAGACCAAATTTTCTCATTGTTATGATGTCTTGGGTTAAGCTGTAGGTATTGCATTGTTCTGTTTGATTAATACTCAATAAACCAACTTAAACAACATTCTATTTGACCTCATCCATAAAGTACGTCGTTTTTCAGTTGGATATTTCATTCAGAACATTGATTGCGCTAAATATGGCATATTTCGAATTATAAAATAACTTGCTCTAAATTCATGTGGCTCCCATTTTTACAAATTGTGATTTAAAAAAACCGTCGTTGAAAAAATAAATAAATGTGATTCAAATAAATTGAAGATTGGACCAATAAATGGATGCTGAAATAAAGCCATTGAAAGAAAAGCAAGCAGGACAAATTTCTATACAGCACCAAAAGGCGTCAAATTTAAATAACTCACGTTTGTTTTTAAATTCACGTGTTTTTAAAATGTCTACAAATGAAATGACTGTTAAATTTCTTTCGAGTAAACATATTTTCAAAGTTTTCACGCCTTAAATTTGATTCTAAATAAGTTTTTTTGGCCTTTTCAACCATTTAAAAAAATACAAATAAACACAAATTTCCAAAACTTTTGTTCATTATTGAGAAAATTTTGTGTTGTCACAAATTTTCACAGTATCAATGAATTCATGAAAATATTTTGTTCATCAAGTTTTACGACTTTTTTGATCTATGACCCCAATCTTCAAAATTCGTAAAATGATAATATACCTTTATTCTTTAAACAAAATATCAAAATGTTCTACAATATAATCGAAATAATTGGCATTTTTTACAATTAATTTAAAAAAAAAGAATTTTAAAACTATTTTTAATATTTTTTCATTTAATTTGGAATTTTTCAAAGTTTATAAAAATATCATTGAATCTAATCAAGATATTTCTAGCATAAATTTGCTGAGAATTCCCGCTTGTTACCTTCTTCTTCGAATAACATAATCACACAAGATTTGTCAATATTTTAGTAATCTTTGAGTCATCGCTTGTCAATTGAAACAAAATCGCATAAAATGTTGTCCAGAACCCTATATGATTTAAAAAAAATAATAATTGTTGGTCCCTTATCTCTTATCTTGGTTACATTGCTTGACTCATGAAAAATTTCTTGGTATTAGGTACACAGAAAAAAATGATGGTAATATTCATCAGGAAATGGTAACAGATTTTGTGTCGAAAAAAATGTGTAATATTACATCAGGAATTTTTGAATATTATTCTTTTCTTTGATGAATTTTCATCAGGTTCACATTTTCACACATTTATTATGTAATATTACTTAAAAAGAGGTTATGTTTAACTTACAAAATTTTCAACCTTTCAAAATTAGTTTTTTTTTTCTGTGTTTTATTAATTTTTCATTTTGTGGAATAATCCATATTTCCGATATTTTCTTTTTATCGTGGGTCATGTTATTTTTTGGGAAGATTCATTGGTTTTGAAATCTGTAATCCAGATTTTTTTGTCATCTTTATAAGCGTGGTTGCCTCTCACCCAGCCGGCATTTTTCGAGACGAGATTTGTCTGATCATGCCTTCCGTCGGACGGGGAAGACGGGCTCCGGTCGAACCTAGAGATTAGGTCGTTAACTCAGTCCAGGTGCAGGAGTCGTCTCCCTGAGTCCTGTCTAGGTGGAGTCGCTGGTAGGCAGTTGGACTCACAATCCTAAGGTCGTCCGTTCGAGTCCCGGTGTAAAAAGAGTTTTGCAAATGCCTCAACAATAGGCCGACCCAAAAAAAAAAGTTGTCAAATCTTCGGTGCTCAGAATGATAGATTAGGATGTCAGGAACAATGTTTTCATACAACAAAAAAATTCCAAAAATGGTTTACAACTCGCGCGCGGAGCTTGAATGTAAAAAGTGCATTTTTCGAGTATTTTTTCAGAAATGCGCGTAACAATCATACTAAAGTCATTCAAATTTGGTAGCCTTAGGCTTCAAGTTATAGTTTAATGTCCCCTGAACAAATTCCTGTACAGACATAGTCCATAATAGCTTGTGTTTGGGCATGGCGGGGCGTTTTAGGGAGAAAAATTTGTATTTTTTTAGCCAAAAAATTTCAAAAATCACTCCCCAAAACGAACCAAAAATTTTTGCAGCCAAAACTAATACATTCAGCTTATAGGAAATTTTACGGAGATCATTTTGCTTTTTTTAACATTTTATTTATGTCCACGCAAATCCAAGATATTTGCATTTTAGTGAACAAAAAGTGACGAATTTTCAAAATTCTTGGTATATATTTTTTGAAAAAATAAGTTTTTCATAAATGAATTTGTTTCATTCGAATGAAAAAACATAAAAAAAATCACGTTTACAGCTTGGAGATATGAACTTTAATAAAATAAATTTTGATTTATGATTATTTGGCGTTTACGTCACATTGTGAGAAAATCTCATGTTTTTTCATGAAATGTTATTAACAAATATCGTTTTAGAGCGAACAAAATAAAAATATCCAAAATATATGCCTTCTCGTTTGTAATCAAACTAGTCAATGTTTCATGCCAAAAATGACCAAGAATTTTGAAAATTCGTCACTTTTTGTTTACTAAAATGCAAATATCTCGGTTTTGCGTGGACATAAATTGAATGTTAAAAAAAGCTGAATGCATTAATTTTGGCTGCAAATTTTTTTGGCTCGTTATGGGGAGTGATTTTTGAAATTTTTTGGCTAAAAAATACAAATTTTTCTCCATAAAACGCCCCACCATGCCCAAACACAAGCTATTATGCACTATGTCTGTACAGAAATTTATTCAAGGGACATTAAACTATTAAGGCTACCAAATTTGAATGACTTTACTGTGATTGTTACGTGCATTTCTGAAAAAATACTCGAAAAATGCACTTTTTACATTCAAACTCCGCGAGCGAGTTGTAAACCATTTTTAGGAATTTTTTGTTGTATGAAAACATTGTTCCTGACATCCTAATCTATCATTCTAGGGGTGAGCACCGAAGATTTGACAACTTTTCATTTTTTGGGACGGCCTACTCAACAATCAAGCCTACGGACACCTTACTTCGAGTTAGAATCTCTCAATCGAGAATGCCAATTCAATGTTTAGAGCGAACAATTTATTTTTTAATAATTTAAACTGTTTTTATATCTAGGAATGCCATGCATTGAAATTTTTTTGTGACCAATATTTCGATTTTTTGAAAAAAATCAGTATTGATTAAAAAATTCATAACTCGGTCAAAGATTTTTTGCACAACCTGGAAATTTCTGAAAAGTTGGCATTTTATGTCCTCTAAAACATATCAAAAAATAAAAAAAAATTAAAAATAGTGTTTTTTTTGCAAATCAAGTTTTAGTAATAAAAAGTTAAATAAAAAATCACCAATTTTTTTTACAGTGTATCATTTTTTTTCAGTGTAGTCTGTACCTACAACTTTGCCGAAGACACCAAACCGATAAAAAAATTTCTTCAAAAGATACAGATTTTTGAATTTTCATACATCATTTTTGTATGGACAGTTGCCAAATTTGTATGAAAAATTTTATGGACAAACTAATGATGCAAAATTGCTTCTTTAGGCATACCGAAGGCACCAAAAAAGTTTCAGTCGGATTAAAAAATACAAAAAAATGAATGACCGAAATCCTAGAGAACATGGCATGCGATGCCATTTAAACTGTTTTTATATCTAGGAATGTTTTAGAGCAAGCAAAAACATTCTAGATAACTACAAGAACAATATAAGAGCCAACAAAAATATCGTGTGAATTTAGCTGAAGTTTTCGTTAAAAATACTTTGATAGTAAAACTACACGGCCGTTCAAATTGAAAGATATGTTTCCGAATAAATATAAATCAAGTTTGACTTGATAAAACCACATGTATTTTTATTCTTCTCAGTAGAGCCGAACGTTTCCCGTCCTGCGTTTTCTACATCGAACTTGATTTTGCTTGTTATCATTCTGCCAATATCTCAAAGCTCCCGGGAGATCAATAAATAATAAACAGTCGTGTTCAGTGATCCAAAACAGGAGCCAGCCCGGAAGTTGGCCAGCAACTCCAAGGTTCATCGAGTTCAAGAGCATATCGAGTTCATAAAACCAAAACCAAGAAAGCCACATATAACACACACACACACAGAGAGGGGAAATCATAAAGGAACAACACAATCGTTTGGGAGGGAAACCAATACAAGAAGAGGCCACTCGACGACTTGACTCAACTCGACACTGTCGCTTCTGCAGCAATAATAAATGAAACGTTATGACCGGTCAAGACAAGACAAATGTTCTAATCACACAATGCAGCATCCAGTTTTTATAGGGGCTCGTAAATTCGCTTCAGTGTGCTTCTTGGGTAGGTACACAATTCCACGACGATGAGTGGCCTTAATACTAGTCGCCCCCTCTCTGTCCTTAAATGAGGTAGGTCAGCAATGTGATGAAGCGTTTGGAGATTTGCGTTGAAGGGTTTTCAAAAAGCTGAAGAAATATAGTGGACATTTGCTGTTTGTTTCGAAAGAGAATGCATTTTTCAAATAAAGCAATTGTGTTTGAGTTACAATTGTAATATTTTCAGGATTTTGTTTGGCTCAAGTTTCTAAAAAAATAACTGAAAATAAAAATGTGTTCTTTGTTTTAAGGGTTGATTGTGGAATTTGAATCCATTTTTGACTCCTTCCTTGTCTTTCAGTGTTGAAAATTTCTATTTTTCAGCGCTTGTCTTGAAAAGAAATACTTTCGGTACCATTATTAGAGTTGGAAGTGAATTGAGAAAAAAAAAATCTAAATTGCATTTACTTCAATAACAAACTAAAATCCTAATATAATTGATACTAATTGGTGAATTTGTGCATCTATAACTTTGAATAACATAAAATATATTTCATGACTGGAAACCAATCTCATTCAACCAATGCGGTCACTCGTAGCTACAGTTAGTCAGCCAGTGGCACATCTTCAAGTGGCTTTTCGTGAGTTCTTTCAGAAGTCCTTTCGCCACTCCGGCATACAATCAAAAGTGATAAATGCTTTTATTGCTTGAGGCAGACAGGCTCGTCCGTCCAAGTCATGCCAGGACACGCTCCTCCGAGCTTCGGCTGCTGGCATTTGATTCGATTTTATTGGTATTATTCTGTTCGTGAGCTCTCCGCTTCTTTCATGATTTTTTGTCAGTACCAAAATGGCTTTTTGAACAGCAGAACAGAACAACAGAAGGTTCTGTGTGTCCACACGATATTGCCATTCATGTTCAAAGCCAACGGGGGGGTGGGGGCGGAGTGTCATAACCTTTTATGTTCTGTGTCAACGCCCACGACGTCATACTTGACGCGATGAATAAATGGATGGATGGCTGAATTGATGGCAATGAGTGATTCACATTGACAGTTTTGTGCTAGATGACTGCTGTTGACACCGGTGATTGACTGTTGTTGACAGTGTTGTCCGCTGTGATTATTGGTGTGAAAATGTAAACGGTTGGCTGAACATCAAACGGACACCTTACACCTTGCACGTGTCTGGTTTCAAGCTAATGGCTAATTCTAGATAAACGATATGTCTCAGAAGTGTTATCATTCACAGTTGGATGCTCTGATTTCATATAATCGGAGTGGTATTTTTTGTAATGGTAATTAACTTTTTGGTTCCGAATAGTTTTATATGGTGTTGTTTTTCAGAACAAATTTCAACTTAGTATGCAGCACTCCCACGTCAAACCAGCTAGTTACTGATCAAAAAAGCTCCGATTTGACTCAAATACGTTAAAAAGATTGCATTTTTGGATGATGTTCACACCTCAAAAAAGAATATCTCCGGAAATGCTGAATCAATTTAAGAGCGATTTTTTTTAACTTTAACAAACCTTAACTAAATTTCAAAATTCAAAATGCATCTGAAAGGGCTTGAAAATGAAACAAAATGCAGGGCGAAACATCCCAATTGGTTAGGGGAGATGGGGGTAAGACGGCCACCCTAAGGGAGAAGTCTAATAAATTTTACACAACAGATTATTTTGATCTCAAATTACGTACATATTGTTCTACTACTAGTCCATTATAGAAATGACATAAATTAGTTGGTCTAAAAACCAATTTTCAATACTTTTCAGCAATTTAAAAAAAAAATTGAAATCGTATATATATGAAATACGCGGGGTAAGACGGCCAATGCTATAAATTAAATTAATAACTTTGCTAAACCCACCCAAACACCTACATGGTTGGTTCAACAGACTTCTCTGAACATCATAACTATTTTGGTTGAAAAAAATCAGGTTTCAAATGTGAAGAAAAATGCTGTTTAAAAAATTTCATATTTTGGCTCAGTGAATTTCATATTATTGCGACAACATTATATGAAAAACTATGAATTTTTACTACAAAACAAACACAATTTGATACAAAAAAAATAGTTTGTGTATTTCGATTAGAATAAGTAAATCAAAATTATATAAATAATATTAAATTAGCGATATTTATGAAAAGTTTCATAGGATTTCATACTATTCAATGAGTTTTGCTATATCACAGTAAAGAATGTTGTCGAAACGGTAGTTAACAGCATTTTGATTAAAAATGGATAGTTTTATTGAAAATGCTTTTCCTTTATCTACAAAGATGATCTACAAACCGTCAAAAATATAACCTATATAAAAAAAACTACAAATTACGGGTGGCCGTCTTACCCCCGGAGGAGGTGGCCGTCTTGCCCCCAAATAATTTTTTTTTTAAACATTTTTTGTACACAGTTCATCGCATTTTTTGAACTTTTTCGAGGGACATAATCTAGGAAAAACTTCAATTTAACATGAAAAAATATTTGAAGACAGAAAAACATATTGTTATTTAACAAAAATGCCTAAGTTGTAATTCATGAAAATTACATCCAGTTTCAAGTTCAAAAATTATTTGTTTATTTTGAGCTATTTTTATACTATTTCAAACAATATTTCTGGCAAAGGTGACTCCATATGCATTATTTAGCATGAGGAACAGTATTGCTGAACATTTTAGTAATATTCATTAGTATACTTATTAAAACAGTGGGGTGGCCGTCTTACCCCGCCTGGCCGTCTTACCCCCAGCTCCCCTAAATCTAAAGCGAGTTATTGACATTTCAGTGTAAAAATAGCACAATTTTCAAACTCAAATAAAAAAGTGCTCCATCCAGATATCAACTCGATTGGACCAGGAGCTTGTAGGGGACAACTGGGACTACCATCTGAGACTGATAACGCTTTGGGTGAGGCAGTTTAACACATAAAATTGACACTTTTACTTTTAGCGAAATTTTTGGGAGCAAATTTTTGCTCGGGGGGCCCCTTAGAACCCAATTTTTTGGTGATAAACATTCTGAAACAATTTCACAATGGAGAAATGCATAAAAATGTTTGCTTTCATCCATTTGAACACTTTAAAAAATAAAAGTTCATAAAAATCTTCTACATATTCACATTTATTGAAAATCAAGTTCGTTTCCAAGGATACTAGATGACACCAAAAAAAAAGCAGATTTTTAATTTATTAATTTTTAAAGGGTTTAAATGGATAAAAATAGACATTTTTATGCATGTTTCTTTTGCAAAATTGTCTCAGGAACAAGAATATGAAAATGTAATCAACAGAAAATGGGATCTAAGGGGTCCTCCGAGCAAAAATTTACAACCAAAAAATTCGCTAAAAGTAAAATTGTCAATTATATGTGTTTAACTGCCTTACCCGTTATCAGTCTCAAATAGTAGTCCCAGATGCCCCGTTTTTTGTTGGATTTTTTCCCGGTTTGCCCCACTTCCCGTTGACCTAGAGTGCTCATATTTTGGCCAAATGTTATTATTCCCTCTCTTTTTTTTTTTTTTTGAGGGCATCGTGGCGCGGTGGTTAGCGGCTCCGGCTGCCGATCCCTAAGTTGCTATGGGGCGCGGGTTCGATTCCCGTACTATCCTCCTGGCCTTCTATCGGATGGGGAAGTAAAACGTCGGTTCATAAGCGTAGAAGAGGTTTTGGATGACTCACCACACATAACCTTCGGACGCCTAGAAATGAGCAGAAACTTGCAACAGAGCCCACAAAATACGCGGGGGTCGTTAAAGTGGATTGCTTTGCTTTTTTACAATCTTTTCAAATGACTAGATTTTTTTAACTTTTCATAATTTTACTTCAAAAGGCCAACTTATAACCTTTCATTTGCATACAAGACAACTAAAATCGGTTGAAATGACGGGGAGGGAGTGGTTTTTGAGAAAATCAACGAACGGCCATTTTTGAACTACCCTAACAAAACGTAAGTCACCCAATGGCCAAACAAAAAAGAAATACGGGTCTGAACATTTCGACCAGGAAACCCCTAGAAAAATTTGCACTTTTGTTTTTTTTTTCCATGCTGTTAGTTTTAAATTAATATCACTTAATTTTTTTAAACAGGCCTTGAAGAGAAGTAAAAGTAATTGTATAGAATCTTGAATTTTTTTGTATTTTTTTTTTATTTTGTGAAAACTTTGTTCATGCAATACTTATTAAATCAAATAATTTTGCATCATAAGTTTCACCAATAATGGCTACTTAAATGTAAATTTTCGAAAATCTATATTTTAAAAATAGATTTGCTGAATAGAAAGGAGGAGGAGTTTGCTATGTTAAATGACTGCACATAATGTTTATGCTATGCACTTCTCAAATTTTAAGTAAAAAAAATAAAAAAAAATTGCCTTCGTCAATCGGATTGTTGGTTGCCTGTTAAAATTTAAACTTTATGATAAATTAGTATTTTTTAGCGGCACCTAATTTGCCTTAATTTTTCAGCTCAAGATATCTCGAAAACTATGGATTAAATTTTAATGTTCAAAAAATAAACTATTTTGTTTTTTTATGATTTAGACTTTTTACGTTTCAAAATTTAAAAATCAAGCCCTTAAATTTAAAATGTTTAAATGAGTTTTTTCCCTATGGTTTTTGAATCAGTAATCAAAACAAAACCACCATGCGTCTCCAGCAAAATTAACTGAGAATTTTGGAGAATTATGGAGAACCATGGTACTTCCAGTTCGATTAATACAGCGCCATCCTGTAACTTTATATTTGTGTGGACACAATCCATAATCAACTTGAACCGAATGATGGATTTAGTATAAGGGAACATTCATTATTCACGTTATGAACGAAATAGTACATTTTTCCAAAACCAATAAAATATTGCTTTTTTTTAATATCTAACGTGAAAAGTCTCATTGTGATTCATCGTTATGTTTAAATTATGTAATTAATTATTGAAATTCTTTAAATTTATTATTTCACCAATAATAATATTAATTTTTCAAAATGATACGCCGTTGTCTTTTAAAAAAGTGGCTGTTTCCAAAATCGGTAAGAAAGAGTTGCCAAAAACGGAATGGCACTGTACAGCCAAATTAAAAAAAAATACTCAAAAATCATATCACAGAATCCTGTTCGAAAGTCATCAATAAACCACGTGGTAACTTATTTTTGAAAATTCAATGATCTCTCTAAGAATGAAATTTCAGGTGTCAAAATTTCGATTCAGGTGTAAAATATTCGATTTCCCGATAGAAAATCAATGCAATCTTGTATTAATTTATTAAAATACAAATAGTTTATCAGTCATTAACATTGCTTAAATGAACAATATAGCACAGAAATTTTCATAGCTTATTTTATTCAAAATATAAAGCAGCCAACTTGATTTGGAGAACTGTTTTCCCAATTTCGCCTCCATTCAGTCAAACGGTTACTATTTCTGTCCTCGAGCAAGTTTGATCTTTGTCAGTAAAATACGAAAAGTTCGTTATTGAGAGCATTCCAGAATCCAATTTTCCTACTTCTCCTAGGTATGAAGGTTTCCACTACCCAGTAGAATCATGTCATCGATTCTAGAAACTTTCACTTTGACATTTGGGGTTATTTGACAATTTTTGACCTTTTTTTCGATGTTCAATTTTTTAAGCTTTTGTAATTCTTCCATATTTTTATCTCAGTTAATCCTAATGTTTTTTACGAATTTGATTAAAATTGTAACAATTGTCACCATCAGTACGAGTGTTGATCCACCAAACAGACCAATATTCGTCTGACTTCAGTGCTCGCACTATCGAGTCGAACCAATCGCCGGATATTTATGTAAATTTTCCTCGAAATAGCGAAAACCAACCCGATTACGAAAGTTTTCCCCTTCCCTCCGTCTAACGTCCCTGTTCTAGGATTCCCCTTCGTTTCATTGCCTCGATTATTCGTAAATAACGCGTAAAGTTTGCCATTTTCTTCTTCTGGCTCGCTTCCGGCCTGTGCAGCGAACTCTGCTGAATGGACGTCTGGAATTACTTGCTGGGGGAAAGTAAGACAATTTCATTCAGTTTTTTTTTAATTTTTTTTTACCAGGCGTAGCTGCATTCTAACATGGCGAGCTTTTGAAAATTTTCAGCAGGAAATTTAAATATTCATGTATTTTTGAAATCTTGTGCTGGACAGCATTTTTCGAATTTTATTCAGACGATTCAAAGTCACTCAATTGCACGGTTCCAGTTCAAATTTCCCTTCTTTTTCAGGGCCAGAGATCAACGTTATGACGAGCAATGCAATCCAGAGATCGCTGGAACTTGGAGCGAAAATGCCGGTGGCAACAGAACAGAGCAAAGTTTGGTATAGCATCAGCATCGGAACCAGTTTGGCGAAATTCTTCCTGACGTTACTTGCCACAGTGCCCACGCAGACACCATTCTTGCTCGTTCCCTGGTTTGGAAAATTGAATTTGCAAGTTGAGGGCACCAAATTTGCGAGACCGTGAAGTCGTTTCACAGCGGTTTTGCAAAACCGAGATGTTTTTAGAAACATTCACAAAATCTATCCATTTTCTAAATAAATAAAATTTTGATAATTTTGAAATTTCAAACCCTTTTTTCATGCTAAAATTTCAATACATTTTTTCCGTGGCAGATCGCGCAGAATTTTTCGTTTATTAAATTTGTGGAATTATGGCAACCTTGCCATAACAGTAGCATCATCGTTGTCAAAACTTAAGAAGTGGTAGGTACTATATTAATTGGTCAGATAACTTTGCCGTAAAACTATGTTTCCATTATATTTGTTAAGTTTCTCAAGCTTGAATCATACAATTAGCTAAATAATATTAATTGGTGAAAATCTACACGCTTAAACGAAATGAAAAATACTTTTTAAGTTTTTTTTTGCGCTTTGGATTTTGAATGAACCACATTTTTTATCAAATATTATAAATAAATTTCTTATAGCAATCAGTGTGGAAGTTTATACAATTATTTAATTTCATGTTTTACACCCACAGATGGGCAGCGCCATTCGAGAGAACAAAGAAAAAGATCTGGTAGTATAAAGGTTCTGTAAACAGACACAGAGGCAAATGAGATAGTCATTTGCCAATATAAACCACTCAAAGAGATGAACTGTTTCAATGAACAAATGAACACAATTTCGTGGTGGTTCACCCGCGAGAGGTTTATTCTTTCATTTTATTATGGTACAGCTATTCTCTCTGTTTTCTACAGTGGGTGTAGTTATTTGAAGTTAGCACTAAAAAACGGGTGCCACGATATCTCAAATTGGCTCAAAATTTTGATGAGAACTCGTCAAACCGGTCTCGTGAAGGCCGATTTAAAAAAGGTTTATTTAAAAAAAATATTTAATTATGTTTTTCATAAAAAAAATTGTCAGTTTTTCATTTTTGTATTTTTTAAAAAGCAACATTTAAAAATCGGGCTTCGTCATGCACACGAGATAAGACATGAGAGTCCTCACGTCAAATTTTAGCCAATTTGCTTCATCCCATCTTGAGATATCGTGGCACCGTGTTTAGAAAAAAACGCGTAAAAAGTTTGACAGTTCGCTTTGCGCAAGGCAAAATTTCTCGTACTCAGTTTAATCATGAAATATTTTCATGAAACTTTCAGAAGTGATTGAAAATCATTTTTTTAGTAGATTCAATACGTTTGCTAAATTTTGAAGTTTTGTGATTTTCTACACGGATAGAAATCCTGGTAAATTAAAAGGTAAAATCCGGTAACACTGTGTTGTTGAATTCGAAAACATGAAAATGTTTTAAAAATCGTCAACATTGTTCTCAATTTCGTTGCAAATGTTTTCATAATCAATAACATTGTTGTACAAAATCGAAAAAATGTTGACGATTTTGAAAACATTTCCATGTTATCGAATGAAACAACACATTGTTACCGGATTTGCTTACAGGATTTTTAACCGTGTAAATTTATCCCATTTATGTGTAACATTTTTTAAACCTACAGGTTTTATCGTAGTTCTGAAAACCTTAATATGGCCTAAATAGACTTTTATGGCCTACTTATAATTTAAAATGTGACTTGGAATGTTAGCCCTTAATTCGTTACATTTGTTCTGATCTGCCTCAGATTCCGGTGTTTGATGACGAATAATTTAAAATATTTTTTAAAAATTTAAATCATAAATATACTTAAATAAATCATCCAGATTCGGGAATTTTAGGTTTTGGAATGATCCCGGAAATTTTGTCCCGGGAATTCCCGGGATCGACGCATTACAAAAAAAGCAAACAAAATAAAGATATGACCAATACTTTGCAGATGTACAGCAGCTTTAATGTTTCTTTAATCAATTTTTATTGTGATTTCCAAAACATTTCTGGTCTGATGGGCCAGATATGACTAAAAAAAACATAATTTCCAAAACTAGCCTATAACACTACTCGACAAAACAAAACTTGTGTCAAGGGATTCACGATATCTCATCCGTTCCTGAGAGAAAAGGCATCCCCGAATCCGATGCAATCGACAGAATTTGATTTTATGTCCACGCGGACTGACGAAAAGTTGGTACATTTTTTAACATAAAAAATCGAACAATTTAAAAAAAAAACCATGCGTCTCCTCCCAATTATATGAGCCATCTTCAAGAATATGGAAGCGCCTGGTGCATAGCCATTTCCTTTAAGCACCAATACAAATATATAAGAAAGTTGTCAAGTTCTCGGGGGGTCCACAGCTAGCATTTTTTGTACGATTATAAAAAATAAATATTAAAAGTTTAAAATTAATTTATTTAAAAAACATATTTTTTGATTTATTTGTTTACTAAAATTTTATGTATCTCAAAGGTCTATGGGTACTTCGGGATGTCCATGGTCATCCAAGGACTGCCTGGAGTTAAGATCTACGAGTCTACCGCCGTAACAAGCAAGAGGTCGTCGGATTTTGACCCCGGATCTTGTGCGTACACAGAAAAAAATATTTCTGTAAATTTAAATTATTTATCATGTACCAAAAGGTATCATGATAAATGATGTATATTTACATTAGGTTCATTGGAAATTTACATTAGATTCATTGGAAATTTACATTAGTTTTGAAAATTTACATTAGTTTTGGAATTTACATTAGTTTGAAAATTTACATTAGTTGAAATCAACTAATTCTGATTGGCCAATGGGAATGAGAACCTCGACTTGGATTGCAGTAGGAAAAGGGTGTGGCCTATGTTCTATTTTAAAATGAGTGAAGCGGGCAGCAAAAGGAAATTATGATTTTAAAAATTTGTTTCACAGGTAGGGGACGCTTTCTCGTCAACGGCCAAGTGGAATAATCGAACGGACGACGGGTAGAATGTTCGGTGTTACTGCTGCTACCCGCTGCCGACTGAGCCATCTTCGCATTTTATAAACGAGCGGCTAAAGCATCCACTTGTTCAGGGCGAGGCTCAGGCAGTGGGCCAGCGAAGTATGGGAGCGATAGAAAGAGAACCAAATATTACTATTTTTAGTTCGGGTAGTTTTGAAGCCAACGTTTGGCAGAAATACATTGGATATATGATTTACATTAAATAGGAATTTACAGGAAGCCGAACACGGGTAGATATTCATCAGATTTGAGTTTCCATGCTCAACGTTTCCATTAGATTCGTGATTTACATTAGATTTAGATTTACATTGGAGTAATTTCCATGACTTTTTACTCTTTACATCATATTTCAACATTACATTGAGTGAGTTTACATAAGAAACAGTAATTACGTGCTGTGTAAATTTACATATTTTTTTCTGTGTGATATGGTAGACTACTGTATGAATGTGTTGGGATGTCCATGGTCATCCGAGGACTCCCTGGTGTTAAGATCTACGAGTCTACCGCCATAACAAGCAAGAGGTCTTCGAATTTTGACCCCGGATCATGTGCGTATAGCATCAGTGCATATGGTAGACTACTATATGAATGTGTTGGGATGTTCATGGTCATCCAAGGACTCCCTGGAGTTAAGATCTACGAGTCTACCGCCGTAACAAGCAAGAGGTCGTCGGATTTTGACCCCGGATCTTGTGTGTATAGCATCAGTGGATATGGTAGACTACTGTATGAATGTGTTGGGATGTCCATGGTCATCCAAGGACTCCCTGGAGTTAAGATCTACGAGTCTACCGCCGTAACAAGCAAGAGGTCGTCGGATTTTGACCCCGGATCTTGTGTGTATAGCATCAGTGCATATGGTAGACTACTGTATGAATGTGTTGGGATGTCCATGGTCATCCAAGGACTCCCTGGAGTTAAGATCTACGAGTCTACCGCCGTAACAAGCAAGAGGTCGTCGAATTTTGACCCCGGATCATGTGCGTATATCATCAGTGGATATGGTAGACTACTGTATGAATGTGTTGGGATGTCCATGGTCATCCGAGGACTCCCTGGAGTTAAGATCTACGAGTCTACCGCCGTAACAAGCAAGAGGTCGTCGGATTTTGACCCCGGATCTTGTGTGTATAGCATCAGTGGATATGGTAGACTACTGTATGAATGTGTTGGGATGTCCATGGTCATCCGAGGACTCCCTGGAGTTAAGATCTACGAGTCTACCGCCGTAACAAGCAAGAGGTCGTCGAATTTTGACCCCGGATCATGTGCGTATAGCATCAGTGGATATGGTAGACTACTGTATGAATGTGTTGGGATGTCCATGGTCATCCGAGGACTCCCTGGAGTTAAGATCTACGAGTCTACCGCCGTAACAAGCAAGAGGTCGTCGGATTTTGACCCCGGATCTTGTGTGTATAGCATCAGTGCATATGGTAGACTACTGTATGAATGTGTTGGGATGTCCATGGTCATCCAAGGACTCCCTGGAGTTAAGATCTACGAGTCTACCGCCGTAACAAGCAAGAGGTCGTCGAATTTTGACCCCGGATCATGTGCGTATATCATCAGTGGATATGGTAGACTACTGTATGAATGTGTTGGGATGTCCATGGTCATCCGAGGACTCCCTGGAGTTAAGATCTACGAGTCTACCGCCGTAACAAGCAAGAGGTCGTCGAATTTTGACCCCGGATCATGTGCGTATAGCATCAGTGGATATGGTAGACTACTGTATGAATGTGTTGGGATGTCCATGGTCATCCGAGGACTCCCTGGAGTTAAGATCTACGAGTCTACCGCCGTAACAAGCAAGAGGTCGTCGGATTTTGACCCCGGATCTTGTGTGTATAGCATCAGTGGATATGGTAGACTACTGTATGAATGTGTTGGGATGTCCATGGTCATCCGAGGACTCCCTGGAGTTAAGATCTACGAGTCTACCGCCGTAACAAGCAAGAGGTCGTCGAATTTTGACCCCGGATCATGTGCGTATAGCATCAGTGGATATGGTAGACTACTGTATGAATGTGTTGGGATGTCCATGGTCATCCAAGGACTCCCTGGAGTTAAGATCTACGAGTCTACCGCCGTAACAAGCAAGAGGTCGTCGGATTTTGACCCCGGATCTTGTGTGTATAGCATCAGTGCATATGGTAGACTACTGTATGAATGTGTTGGGATGTCCATGGTCATCCAAGGACTCCCTGGAGTTAAGATCTACGAGTCTACCGCCGTAACAAGCAAGAGGTCGTCGGATTTTGACCCCGGATCTTGTGTGTATAGCATCAGTGCATATGGTAGACTACTGTATGAATGTGTTGGGATGTCCATGGTCATCCAAGGACTCCCTGGAGTTAAGATCTACGAGTCTACCGCCGTAACAAGCAAGAGGTCGTCGAATTTTGACCCCGGATCATGTGCGTATATCATCAGTGGATATGGTAGACTACTGTATGAATGTGTTGGGATGTCCATGGTCATCCGAGGACTCCCTGGAGTTAAGATCTACGAGTCTACCGCCGTAACAAGCAAGAGGTCGTCGGATTTTGACCCCGGATCTTGTGTGTATAGCATCAGTGGATATGGTAGACTACTGTATGAATGTGTTGGGATGTCCATGGTCATCCGAGGACTCCCTGGAGTTAAGATCTACGAGTCTACCGCCGTAACAAGCAAGAGGTCGTCGAATTTTGACCCCGGATCATGTGCGTATAGCATCAGTGGATATGGTAGACTACTGTATGAATGTGTTGGGATGTCCATGGTCATCCGAGGACTCCCTGGAGTTAAGATCTACGAGTCTACCGCCGTAACAAGCAAGAGGTCGTCGGATTTTGACCCCGGATCTTGTGTGTATAGCATCAGTGCATATGGTAGACTACTGTATGAATGTGTTGGGATGTCCATGGTCATCCGAGGACTCCCTGGAGTTAAGATCTACGAGTCTACCGCCGTAACAAGCAAGAGGTCGTCGAATTTTGACCCCGGATCATGTGCGTATAGCATCAGTGGATATGGTAGACTACTGTATGAATGTGTTGGGATGTCCATGGTCATCCGAGGACTCCCTGGAGTTAAGATCTACGAGTCTACCCCCGTAACAAGCAAGAGGTCGTCGGATTTTGACCCCGGATCATGTGCGTATAGCATCAGTGGATATGGTAGACTACTGTATAAATGTGTTGGGATGTCCATGGTCATCCGAGGACTCCCTGGAGTAAAGATCTACAAGTCTACCGCCGTCTTTCTGGTTAACACACAAAATCACTCACACACAGTTATTTTGCTCCACTATTAACTCAACGATCCAAATTGTCAGTGCGTCTTTTGAGTACCGCGGCTTTGAAAATCACAAAAAAAATCACTTTTCACTTCGAATATTTTTACGACCACGCGCTCCCTTTGCCAATTATGCACTCCGAAAACTTGTATTTGTTTATTTTTAAGAATAACTCATTGCATTTTTTAAAAATCAAGACAAACATTTACATCGAAAATTAGGTTGAAATTTTTTTGCGGACAATTTTTGGGGTTTTTTTTAATCAGAATTGATTAAAAAACCATAACTCGGTCAAAGATTTTTTGCACAGCCTGAAAATTTCTGAAAATTTGACATTTGATGTCCCCTAAAACATATCAAAAAATAAAAAAATGTAAATGTAGTATTTATCCATACCTACACTTTGGCCTAAGACACCAAATCGATCAAAAATTCCTTTAAAAGATATTTTTTTTTTTGAATTTTCATGCATCATTTTTGTATGGACAGCTACCAAATTTGTAAGGAAAATTATATGGACAAACTAATGATGCAAAATAACTTCTTTGGGCATACCGAAGGCACCAAAAAAGTTTAAGCCTTTTTAAAAAAATAAAAATTAGAATTAAAAAAAATATAACCATTTCGTGAAGAATTGCTCCATTGTAAAGAGAATGAAAAAGTATCAATTTGTTTCAATTTTTATTTTCATATTGTACGAATCTGAGTTTCTAAAAGGATAAACTTACTACAGTAATCATTCAAACTACTCGAATGCTTCTTATTTAAATTAAAGAAGACACATTAATCAGAGCGCTACCTCCGCTGCACCCCACATCAGCCATCCGGACGTCTTTTGTGCCGGACCACTTCCGGCACCTTTCTCCACTCCATCCCGGAAATCCAGAAATTATTCCCAGCCACATCCGGAGACACCATTCATTCATGGGACCGACTGCCAGATCTCATAAATCAATCCCACAAATAAACAGACACACACACACGAAATGAAAGAGCAAAATCTATCATGACATCACCCAACTGGGAGATGTGTTTATTCCATGTTATTACAAGACAACCTTCCCCAAAAGTCCCGCGAGACCCATATTCAGGGCAGACGACGTACAGACAAGAAGGAAAAGCTGATGGTGACAAACGACGAGAAAAAAAAAGAAAACGACGCAAATCCTGCGAACAAAACCAACAGGACTTATCTGCCCAACAAAATCAATCTATTTGTCTTTCAAACTGTGACTAAATCTATTTCACGCCTCTTTATCGCCAACAGGGACTCGTGCTACCATATGTTTGGGTGATGCAGTGATGTGAAATGCTTTGTTAAAAAATTAAAAAATTATAGCAAAATAAAAAGAACTCAAATAATTGTTTTCACCTTTAAGATTCTCTACAAACCATTTAAAAATCATTTTATCTCTGAAGACCTCCCAAAATGACAAACTCCGCAGCGAGTCCGGGAACGGCAAAGGACCAAACCGAGGCCATCATTGTCGCGTGACCTTCGTCAAGCTTCGTTTTTTCATCATCACTACAAAAGTGTGACAGTTAGGGGAAGTCCCTGCTACAGGATTCAACCCAAGTCAGGGTCGCGTATGTCGTAAGGTCGTGGCCTGTGCCTTCAGCATAGCTGGAAGCATTCTTAGCTAGGACAACTTTGCCATGTTCGTGAGTTGGTAAGTGTGAGTGGTAACAAATTATTCATAGCACGATCCAAAATAAACACAACCATGACCGCTGTTCTGGACGGATCCTATAAATGCGTACCCTTGAGGCTGACGGATGATAACTGTACAAATAGACCGAAAAATACTGTAGATATGAAGCCATTTGAATTAAAATTAATTTTTCCAGGAAAAAAATCAAGTCAAAATTTGCCAGTTATGAAATCGTTTATTTCAAAAATTCTGAAAAAAAATAATTTTTGTGTATGCATCGACGGGTTTAATACTGAATTTTTGGCCCTTTTGAAATGTTAGTCTTGAGTATTTTTTTTAAATATTGTTTTTGAAAAGATCGAAAAATTTTACGAATGTTTCATATTTTATTTTTGTAAATCGGACCATTAGTTCTGGAGTAACATTTGAAAGGGGCGAAACGACATTGCTCTTACGGCCTTTCGCCGCGCGTGTAAGGCCTTTCTTAGCAATGTCGTATCGCCCCTTTCAAATGTTGCTCCAGAGTTGTGAATTGTTTGGGTGAGACTTAGAAAACATCTATTTTCCTGTTTTTAAATCTTTGCATGGCAATATCTAAGCAACTAATGGTCTATCGATTCAAACAAGCAAAATATAGAGAATTTCCTCAGCTTTTCAAAAATATTTTTTTCAAAAGTGGTCAAATATGTGCACATATTTAAAAAAATGAAAAACTGCGACTATGTTCAAAAAAGTTACCTAAAAATGGTTATAACTTGATAACGGTGCACTTTATCAAATTTTTACTCAAGTACTTTTTGATTGCAAGTTCAGTTTTACATCGAAAAATGAAGTTGAATTTTTTTAAAATTTATTAAATTTTATATTAACAGTGAAATGAGGTTTGATTTTAACATGCCATAAAAACTACAATCTGAAATTAAATGAAAGAAAACGCAAAACAGTTATAAATTATTTTTAAATTTCGTCAAAATAACGATGATTATGTGGCATATATGCATATATGACGTGAGGAAAACAAATTATTTTATTTGGGAAGAAATTTAGCTTTTCTATTTAATTTGTTTGAAAAAATAATTGTTCTTGAAATTTTGGTTGAGTATTTTTCAATGTTTTTATATGTTTTAAGTATTATTTATACCAAATGTTAAAAAAAAATTATAAATGGAACTTTTCCTAATTTTTTTTCAAATAATCAAATATCTCATTTGCTGAACAGCACGAACACAGATACCATGCCATTTCACTTATTTTACTCATTTTACTTTAGGGCCAGGGCAGGGGATGACCAAGAAGGTTAAAGCTGCCAGAAAAAAATAAATTAACAACAACTTTAGGGGAATTTAAAACGGTCTCCTTTGAGCAAATAACTCTTAAATTGAAATATCTAAAATCGCAACATACTTAAGATAGCAGGATCGCAACTTCTGATGTTGAAAATTTTGTGAAATTTCACAATATTGATTTAAATAATAGAGGATTTTTCTCAATTTTTTTCAAATTTCATTTTACTTTATAAAATAATTTTTAACTAACTTATTTGATAATTTTTGTGTTAAATTAATTTAAAAAATTTATCAATTATTTTGAATAATCCTAAAAAAATACTAAAAGATATGTGAATGTGTGTAATTCAGGGTCAGTTAGTTTTAGAAAGGTGGGCCAAAGTTGAAGCTTTCATGAGCTTGCGGGCCAAATGTGATTAATGTATTCATCAGCTCTTGTTGTTATTTAATTTCGTGTATTTTTTTAACGTCTCTATATTGTTTTATATTTTGTTGTAAGAAGTTATATACCATGCACTGGTCAAGGTCGAGGAGTGCTTGAACATTTTTAGGCTGAAGACAATTGTTTTTTTTTTCTACAAAATAATGAAAAATTCAAATGGTTTGGTGAATAAACTTGAATTTTCGTAAATTTGCAATTATTATTTTTTAAACATAATTTAAAAGCGGTGAATGATACTTTGATAACATGTATAGTTTTATATTAAATTTGAGTGCAACTATAAAAATGGAATACAATTTGGTTTTGGTCTGCCTGAATAAGATGATAGGAAATAAGATTCATAATCCAAATATCATAAGTTCGAATTGCGAGGTGGAAGGTTTCTAAGTGCAATATAAGTTTGAGGTCCAGCCGGATAAAAAATCGGGGTTATAAATTTTAAAAAAGTAAGGGAAAACCTATATTTTTTCTATTTTTACGGTTGTATACTTTAGTGAAATTTGAATGTTTTATAACTCATTTCCAAAAATGTTTGATGGAAGTTTTTGCGAAATTCCCATTTTAAATCACATTTAAACATGGGTACACTATTTATTTTATAAAAACAAAAAATTGAAAGGTTCACACAAAACAATACATAAATTTGGAAGAAAAAAAAATAAAATCACTTTACAGCTGGGTTTAAAAGGGTTTAAAATTTTTTGGAATTTTTTTTAATGAAGAAATTACTTTTTTCGAAATTTTGAGTATGCCATCAAATCGGACGTCTAATGTGACATAAAAGTCCCTTTGACATCAAATTTCAATTTCGTCACCTTTTCAAGCTGCAAATTATTGAAAAAATGTACTTTTTCGCATGTTCAAAAATGGAAGGGGTTGTACCGATCCTAAACCACGAGAAATAAAAAAAAACGGATTCGTGACAAAAACAGGACAAAAGTTACTCCTTAGGACAAAGTTTCACGCAATCCGAAGATGGGTCGGGGCATCTGCTGTGGAGAATGACCCATACATTAAATCAAAAAGCTACTTGTACACAACTAAATCATTCCAATGATCCGCTTTCACACATCTCTTCAAGCTTCGATTGATTTGAAAAGCTGTTTTGAATTGATTTTTCTACACTAAAATGCATTAAAAATTGAAAAAATCTAATCAAAACACACCTTCAGCTAGCAACGTCATTTATTCTCGCTTGATTTGAAATCCATAATTTTGCATAATTTGCGGATGTAAACGAATTCCACGCAAACCATCTGTTGAAATTTCGTAGAACCGGGGAGAAAGAAAAAACTGCATCCCAACTATGCAAATCAGCTTCCGGGACTTGTCGGATCCGATTCCGGGGCGTCCTGTTTTCGCAGAACTACCCGTTCAACCCTGTTGTTGACTATCCAGCGAAAGAGAGGGAGCACACACACACACACACACAAAATCACGCAGTTTCAGGCAAACAAAACTGATCGTAACTTTTACCATTTGTTTTTATTTCCCTCTCGTTTATTAGTTTTTCTGGAGAAAAAGTGGAGGGTCGGGTTGGGTTTGGTTTGGCCAACATCCGGAAACAGAGCTCCTTTTTATATCTTTTGGCGCTGACTTCTGGCTTGATCTGCGTCGGAGTTCCAACATCCAGTTAAGCTGGGCTGTCTGTCCAGTTTCAGCCGTTGTTGTTGTTGTTGCTTCTATAGTTGGTTGGCTGACTGTTTGACTGGCCGCTCCGTGACAGGTCGGGATAGTGAGCTTGAATGCTTTTATCATGGTGGACGCGTCCTTGTCTTAGAACTTGCACGCGGATTTTCCCCCGGGGTTTTGGTTGAAGGATGGACCCGGCGTGAACTTTGGTCCGGGGAGCGTAATTTATTTTTTTCCTAGTCCTGATGATGGTGGTGGTGGTGATTGTTAGTACGGTTGAATGTATGGGAGCAGACTTGGTGGCTCCAAATGGTAAAGAGTAGTGAGCTGAGATTCAGTGCCTCGTTTTCTGTTTGATGAGTTGAGCTTGGAGGTGGTTCTTAGTTCGAGAAGGTTCATCGGAACGGTTCAGTGAGCCGTAATGAGGATCTTAGCTGCTGAGTATGTTGAAGTCGGCAACTTTTGCCAAAGTATTGTGCGTTGATTTCAATAATTTAATTTAAATTTTAATTTAAGTAATCCTATTGGAGACAATCTTGTAAGTTTGGCAGGTTCAGCACTCGCCCCTAACTCCATCATCCAGGTACTTGGATTTGGACCTTTAGGGTGGTCCTGTTCTTAAAATAATCAGATTGATACAATATGATAATCCTGATGTCAAAACCGAAAAAAACATGAAAAATAAACAATTGTAATCATAGCCTTGTTTCTTTAATACGTTTTCTAATTTTAATTTTTTTTATACAGCATGTTTCTGAATACTAACATGTATGAAACTTCATTGTGTTATCATGATGGATAAATGTATTTAAAAAAACAGGTCTTTCTTGAAATTCTAAGAATCAACAATATAAACAAGTTTTTTCCTATGAACAAAAACCTGTTAATTTGACTCGAGTATGGTACGGGACACAAAAAAATTGTACAGGACAAAGAAAAAAGTTGATTATTACATTTTAATAAATGGTTGATCATTTTTCCAACATAATTGAATTTGTTCAATCAATTTGTTGAATAAAACAATTTAGTTGTGGTTTGATTCAGTGTTTTAAAAGAATGCATTACTGTGAGTCAAAGAGACGAGTTGTCCCTTTTAATTCCGCTAAATATTTCAATATTTCGACAGATACGTATTTCGTACAGATACGTACCGTAAACCGGGGTGACTTTGATAGGATTTTAATTTGTTTTTAGAATATTTTCCAACAGGTAAGGTTTTTCTCAAGATTATTATTTTTAAAACATGTACTGTGGTAGGCCACACAAAGTCCATGCACCATTTTGGAAAAAAAAGTTTTTTCAATAGTGTTTAGAAAAATAGTTACGTAAAAAATTAAGATTTCCGTGAATCAAGTTTTTGTGACAAAAAGTTAAATTTAAAATCACCATTTTTTACCGTTTACCTACAACTTTGCCGAAGACACCAAATCGATCAAAAAATTCCTTCAAAAGATGCAGATTTTTGAATTTTCATATATCATTTTTGTATGGACAACTCCCAAATTTGTATGGAAATCTATATGGACAAACTAATGACGCAAAAGGCTTCTTTGGGCATACCGAAGGCATCAAAAAAGATTAGGACGGATTAAAAAATACAAAAAAAAACGAATGACCGAAATATGAGAGAACTACTCAGTTATTCTCTTACCAAAAAATAACAATTTTTACAAATTTTAGATTTTTCAACCAACACTTGTTTGCAGTTGACTGACAAAGTACACAAATTTTTTTTATTGAATCGTTTTTTTAAGCGTTCAATTAAATACGAACATTCATGAAAAAGTAACAATCAGTAGAAACATTCTCTTCCTTGAATATATCATTCACTGGATGAGCAAACAATCAGAATATAGAATGAAAAATTGAATTATCCAATCCGAGAGAAAATAATCAGAAAATAACTATGTATTAGTATGCATAAATAAGTATTAATTAGTAGATTTTCCATTCGGGGTAAGAACTACTTTTTTTAAATTAAAATGTATATAATTCAAAGAAAATTATGATTTAAGCTTGGTTTATTCAAGATTAAATGAATGGTATAATTGATTCTAAAAATTAAATTTAAGAACATTATAATTTTTTCTGAGTCTTGTTTAATTTTCATGAAACAGAGAAACCTTTTTAATTTGTTGAATTCTCTGAGTTAATATAACATTTTTGCAAGCTTCAAAAAGCAATTTGAAGATCTGAACAAATCCTACGTTGCGTCGTTCCAGAGAAATCGACAAATTAGTAAAACGTAACGTACCGCGTAAAAAGAGGTTTTACTGTAATTTCTTATTTGATTGGATAGCTCCCGTGATTTTTTTTTTTTTTTTATAAGTACCACTTTTTGTTTTTTGCTCTGATTTTGATTTTTAATATAGTTTTGAAAAGTAATGTAAAAACTAAAAAAATCTACTTGGCAAAATGTCGAATAAAATTCAAGTTATTTTAATCATTTTGGCTAGACAAGATGATAAATGTTGCTGTTAAATGCAGTTAAATTAAATAATAAAGAAAACGGTGATAACTTTTAAACTATATTTGACGAATATTTACAAAAAATCAGTTCAATACTTGAGAATACACATTCCCTACAATTTGTTTCAAAATTTATATAAATTAAATTAATAAACCACGTGGCAACTTTTTTGGAAATGAAGATATTTTTAAGCTTATAGAAAAATAATGTAAAATGATGCACAAAAAGTGGTTTCTGTAATTTTAATACATGATTTTCAGATTTATTTTAACGATTTTCACGTACCTCGAAATTTCCGCGAAAATACGCCTAGTCATCCCTGATAACGGTAACGAAACATTTATTAACAAAATAAAACTAACTACAAAATATTTACACATTTTGTAGGCTAGAAACATGATTCTTCGGATCAAAATATTTTGATTTCTTTTTAATAAACACATTTCAACACTTAAAAAAGGGCGTATTATTAAATATTTGGTCATTTTTCAAATGTTAGTCGTCACCAGTGTTGTTCAAATATCAAACTACCAGTTCTCAGCAACTACAATCATCCCGCCTGAATATTCATACCCCAAATACAGCTGCTCTTCTCTGCGTATTGATACTCTCAGCGCCGAACATAGCCGAACACGATTTTCAGTTTACACACTCGCGTTTGACATTCTCCTTTTCTCTTCTCCGCTTTCACGCTCATCCAACCGCAACAGCGTTTAATCACAAAAGCCGTCACAAAACCAACTTCGCAAACGCAGTTCAACGGGACGTCAAGCGTTGTCGACTCCTAATCGCCATCTCGCGTTCTTTCAGTGCGGTTTTTGGAGAGATTGAGAGACTCAGCGGTGAGAGCGCATAGTCGAGGAAAAGGGGAGGAGTGATGGAGAGAGAACACAAGAAGAGATCTCACAAGCTGTAGAGACGGTCGCTATACTTTCTCATATTGTTGGTGCAGAGATAATCAAATGATAGCTTTTTTTATCACTTATTTGCAGCACTGGTCGCCACTAACATGATTTTAAACATTTAACAATCAAGATTGAAAAAAGGACCATTAGTTTCTGAGGTATTGTTACTAGAAAATATATGGCAGTTTGGAAGAGGATTACAACACATCAATTTTCGTGTTTCTTTTTCTTGTATTTGCTGAATGCAGCAATTTTATTGGATATTTTATTTGGACATTTTAATAAGATATTTTCAGGAATGAGCAAACATGGTAACATGGAAAAACTCGAATTTATCATTTCAAATTAACCTTTATAAAATATGGCTATATCTTGAACACGGTGCACTTTATCAAAAAACGGTAAAGAGCCAACAATAAATTACAGTACTTTCGATTGCAGTTTTTAATATACATTAAAGACTGAAGCAAAAAAAACGAGTAAAAAAATAACACCTTAAAAAAATTTAAAAAAAATGCAAAAAATTGAATTTTTCCGTGTACATTTTTTTTAAATTTCCTCATCATTAAACGATCAGAAAATTCCTTCAAAAGATACCGAAATTCAAACCATTTTTGTATGGACAGCAGCCAAAATTGTATGGAGCCTTGTATGTGTGAACCAATGACACAAAATGGCTTCTTTGATCATAGAGAAGGCCTCCAAAAAGTTTTAGAGCAATTCCAGCCCAAAACAGGAATTTTTCAGGTACTTTTTTCTCGACCCTCTCCGATTTCAATGAAACTTTGTAGACATGTTATCCTACGCTTATATAAGCCATTTTTGTGTATATGGAGCCAGTTCCACACGATAATGACATTTGAGAAGGGCGTAAGTGTTTTAAATATTTTTGTAATTCGGAATTTAAATATTTCTGTATCTCGAAGCCGTTGCATTGTATCAAAAAGTGGTCAAAGACAAACTTGTAGGAAATTTGACGGGCTTTTCGATAAAAATACACTGAAAGAAAAATAAACACCCAACTTTTATGAGATTTTTTGATTTTTTTTTTTTTTTTAGTTTGACTTTTAATTTGAGGGGGAGCCCACGATTTTTTTTCGTTCAAAATTTTTGTGAAGATAGCCTAAGATGTTACAAAAAGACTCACGAAAAATGCAGGATGGAGCAACTCACCTAAAAAAATACAAAAATCATTTACTGAAACTGTTTTTTTGAAAAGTGCTCTAAACGTCAAAATTTTCAAAAACCGAATACGGGAATCGATTCTCCAGACAATTTTACATAAAAGTCTCCATATTGACCATTGTCCTAAGTCCAATCCTTGTAAAGTTACAGCGGTTTTAAAAATAAAAATGTTGAAATAATAGGTTTTTTGATGGTTTTTGGCAATTTCTATATGACAGACTTAATTTTTCAGTCTCGTAAATATTTTTAACGGAAAGCTCGTCAAATTTCCCATAAGTTTGTCTTTGACAACATTTAAATTAGATGTATGAGCTTGCAGATATAAGCTAATTACATTGCTCATAATTGAAAACATCATATTTTTTCAGTGTAGTATAGTAACCTGGATAGTAAATTAGCTTATATCTGTAAGCCCATACATCCAATTGAAATGTGGTCAAAGACAAACTTATGGGAAATTGGACGAGCTTTCCGGTAAAAATATTTACGAGACTGAAAAATCAAGTCTGTCATATAGAAATTGCCAAAAACCATCAAAAAACCTATTTTTTCAACATTTTTATTTTTAAAACCGCTGTAACTTCACAAGGATTGGACTTAGGATAATGGTCAATATGGAGACTTTTATGTAAAATTGTCTGGAGAATCGATTCCCGTATTCGGTTTTTGAAAATTTTGACGTTTAGAGCACTTTTCAAAAAAACAGTTTCAGTAAATGATTTTTGTGTGTGGGTCTCGTGGCGCAGGGGTAGCGGCTTCGGCTGCCGATCCCGATGATGTTATGAGACGCGGGTTCGATTCCCGCCGTATCCACTGAGCTTCTATCGGATGGTGAAGTAAAACGTCGGTCCCGGTTTCTCCTGTCTCGTCAGAGGCGCTGGAGCAGAAATCCCACGTTAGAGGAAGGCCATGCCCCGGGGGGCGTAGTGCCAATAGTTTCGTTTAAATGATTTTTGTATTTTTTTAGGTGAGTTGCTCCATCCTGCATTTTTCGTGAGTCTTTTTGTAACATCTTAGGCTATCTTCACAAAAATTTTGAACGAAAAAAAATCGTGGGCTCCCCCTCAAATTTGACTTTTAAACTTAAAAATCAAAAAATCTCATAAAAGTTGGGTGTTTTTTTCTTTCAGTGTATTTTTATCGAAAAGCTCGTCAAATTTCCTACAGGTTTGTCTTTGACCACTTTTTGATACGATGCAACGGCTTCGAAATACAGAAATATTTAAATTCCGAATTACAAAAATATTTAAAACACTTACGCCCTTCTCAAATGTCATTATCGAGTGGAACTGGCTCCATATACACAAAAATGGCTTATATAAGCGAAGGATAACATGTCTACAAAGTTTCATTGAAATCGGAGAGGGTCGGGTACAACCGATTCCCTATTTGGCATGGAAATGCTCTTTAGCCTATTAAAAAATATAAATAAAATCCATATTCGATAGTATAGGAGAGTTGCTTGCTTGTACTATAGCTAAAAACATGCCTCTGTTAATCCTCCAAAAATATCAAAAATTAAAAAAAAAATTCAAGTTGATCCGAAAATCATTTCTTTTTCGTTATAATTTGAAGATAAAAAATTCCTGATAATATTGAAGTGAAGGAAAGGGCCAACATAAAGTTTGAAACTTATTTTCAACATTAAAATTTCAGGTAATTTTCCTAGAGTATCAAAAAATCTAACCGAAAAAAATAAATTGATTTATCGACAGAAGAGAAAACATGCCAAACATCAGTTTAAACCACCATCTTCAATTGTTTAAACCAATAACTCCCAAAGCATAAAACATAATCCATATCTGATATCTTCGATCCATCTGGCATCAGAGAGAAAACCCAAGAAAAAAAAACAGACTACTTTTTTCTTTTTCAGCAGCCCTGGGGCACGTCATGGACCACACTCCAACAGAACAACCGAAACAAGATTACAGAGCGGCCGTGCTTGGCCGTTCCTCGACAGAAGCAGCACGAGACGAGCCAAAGTTGCCCTAGGGCCGGGTCCGGGGTGCTCTACTTTCCGGTCTCCGGTGCGGTCCGGTTGTTTGTGGGCACGCTCCGCTGGATGCTATTTATCGTATTGAAAAATGACGATTCTTTTCAAGTTTACGCTGGGGAACTTCCACTCTGGCGTTATTTTCTTTGGCTGCCCTTAACCCTCAGTGGATGTTTTGGTTTTATTTAGGTTTAATTCACTTTGATGATTTTGGATTCTAAAATTTAATTGCAAAAAAGACCAGCGCAATAAACACATTATATTAAAAATGAAGTATCAAACAAATTATTTATCCGAAATCCGAATTCCGCCAGAGGGTTCACTCCAGATCAAAAACCGTGCTCACCCAAGGGGCGCAAAACGGCTAAAATGATTTGGGGGCTGTGGTTTTCGAGCGTAACAAAAAATACAATTTGAGTCCGGCCCCTCCAATGGTGGTAGCCATTATAAGGGCATTTACTGGGCAGGCGAAAAGTGCTAGAGTTGGAATTTAATCGCGCAGGGACTACTCTGGAGGTTTGAAGGGATTTGGTCAAATTGACTTCTTTGGCACTCTCGGCCGCTAGCAATTAGAGCTAATTGAGGTGTTTTTGCAGAATTTTCTCATGATTTTTCAAGCTGAAGAATTGAAGAATTGAAGCATTGAAGAATTGAAGAATTGAAAAATTGAAGAATTGAAGAATTGAAGAATTGAAGAATTGAAGAATTGAAGAATTGAAGAATTGAAGAATTGAAGAATTGAAGAATTGAAGAATTGAAGAATTGAAGAATTGAAGAATTGAAGAATTGAAGAATTGAAGAATTGAAGAATTGAAGAATTGAAGAATTGAAGAATTGAAGAACTGAAGAGATAAATTGTCTTTTTCAAATCTATTTTTAGATTCACCGACAGGTGTCGCGTGTCTCCTAACACTTCAATTATTCCCAAGTCTCTCGATCGCCGGCTCCAGCAGCACATCATACTGCCTTCAACTAACCCCTTTCCTTGCTGGAATGTGTCTCGTGGATTATTGAAAACGGAAATATTTACCCACCCCGTGGGGGAACACGTGTCACCCAAATCTTGTCATGTGTGCGAGCGAAAAACTAGAGGGGAGCTTAGCTCGAAAGCATTTCCCAAGCGATACCTAGTTTCGTGTCATTTGCATACTATCTTGCTCGTTCCAGATATCCAGCGTGAGGTACTCTTGGAAAAAGCATTGACAAAACATGAATATTTCTGTTCACGTATCACTCGGAAGGATTTTCGGCTAAATTGAAAATAAAAATATTCTGAGAAGCATCGGAACCGAAATGGCGCGATGTCTCCCCTTCTCCCGCGACACACTCCAGTTTTCGGTACGTTCTCTCTTTTTGAACTGTATGAATGTTTATGTCAAATACAAATTTTCTAGGGGAACATGGAAACAAAAATTGAAAATTGACAAATTGACAAATTGACAAATTGACAAATTGACAAATTGACAAATTGACAAATTGACAAATTGACAAATTGACAAATTGACAAATTGACAAATTGACAAATTGACAAATTGACAAATTGACAAATTGACAAATTGACAAATTGACAAATTGACAAATTGACAAATTGACAAATTGACAAATTGACAAATTGACAAATTGACAAATACACAAATACACAAATACACAAATTCACAAATTCACAAATTCACAAATTCACAAATTCACAAATTCACAAATTCACAAATTCACAAATTCACAAATTCACAAATTCACAAATTCACAAATTCACAAATTCACAGATTCACAAATTCACAAATTCACAAATTCACAAATTCACAAATTCACAAATTCACAAATTCACAAATTCACAAATTCACAAATTCACAAATTCACAAATTCACAAATTCACAAATTCACAAATTCACAAATTCACAAATTCACAAATTCACAAATTCACAAATTCACAAATTCACAAATTCACAAATTCACAAATTCACAAATTCACAAATTCACAAATTCACAAATTCACAAATTCACAAATTCACAAATTCACAAATTCACAAATTCACAAATTCACAAATTCACAAATTCACAAATTCACAAATTCACAAATTGACAAATTGACAAAGTGCCCTACATCACCCCATTGTGCTCAATTTGGACCAACCGTATACGACTGCATAGAAGATTTGAAGCAAATTTAAAGATTGCTCTCAGCCCCCCAACTTACAGTCTTGCGAGCACCTTATCAATGCCAAAAACACGCGAAAGCGCGCCACTTGTGAGTGGTGTCCTCCCACCCCACCCGTCAAAATTAATGTCTCAGACGCAGCGAGTTTTGATATACTAATGCTTTCTATGCTTTCCCAACTGCGATTCTGCTTTTAGTAGCGTGGGAAAACCGATTACAGAATGTTTTACGAGAATTAAAGTTACCGTTTTGTGGCGTGAACATGGAAAAAGAAAAATCAACCATGACTTCAACCTGACTGCACGATTTCTCCTCTTTGACGTAAATCCCCGAACCACTCAGCAGCAGTCCAACTCCATAAAGATGCCAATTTTACAGCCAACAGCCACGCCATCTCCGAAAGCGGTATTATCGCTTTTCACGCCGCCAGAAGTGGGATTACGTCTCCGACTGGCGCACACAAAAACCGCCCAAATGGCAGCTGTCTGCGAAAATCAATATTTGCTCCGTACCGTCGTGGCTAAGGCAAATCACAGCAACAAACCATATTTTACCAGGTTACGCCGGGCTCGTTACGCCTAATCTGGTCCCCCTTGGGAGTGCGAATGCTGTAACAGTGGAGGGAAATTAACTTCCCGCCGAAACTGGGAGCGAACGGTTACACCGTTTTTGCAGCAGGAAAATCAGGAGCTATTTTCTACACTTCGATGGCCAGGATTGAATAGCAAAATTTGGAAGCTGTGTTTCTGTGCCAAGTAGATTTTGTTGCGCACGGAGGGTTGAAATCGAATTAAAATTAACAACAAAGCTAAATTTAATAAAAAAAAGATTCACTGATTTTCATCGCTTAGAAACAAAAGATATTAACAAAGTTGATTGGAAACATCCAATTTAGAATGAGGACCATTAGTAAATTACTTCGAACTAGATATTTTTTGTACAAAAACCGGGATTTAATTTTAATTTATTTTTGGAATATTTTCCAGCTGGTAAAGTTTTTCTCAAGATTATTAGTTTTAAAAACTTGTACTGGAACAGGCTACATAAGGTTCTTGAAAAAAATTGCAATGATTTTTTTCTTATTTTGAATTCCGGGCTGACTTTATAAGTAAAGTTTTGCCTCGGTTTAGCACCGCATATGGGGGGGGGTGCAAAACCGAGGCGTGCATAACTGAAGCACAGAGCTTATAGGATGTTTGCTATGTGGGAGACATTGGCAATAATCGAATGAAAAATCATGCAAACATCCAAAAATTATAGTGTTTTGGTATCGGGATGAGAGCAGCTATCCAATGTAATTCTAGGTACATGAACATTTTCTCAAAAACACGTATTTTTCATGTATTTTGAAAATGCAAGTTTTACTCTAAAACAAACTCAAAATATTTGTTATTGCAATATTGGTATCAAATGATCGTGTTTTTGTCATACATTTCGAAAGATATTTTTTTTTTTTTGAAAATACTGAAAATGTTCAGAAAAATTCGTTTCAGTTTTTTTTAAATACTCAAATTTATGTTTATTGCAATATTTCTATCAAATGATTGAGATTTTTTCATGAATTTCGAATGTAATAACTTCATTTTAAAAAAAATAAAATTTCACAAAACCACGTATTTTTGAAAGAAACTCAAAATTTCATACTTTGGCAATATGGATATCAAACGGTTGGGACTTTTTCATACATTTAGAATGTAAGAAGAATGGGCAAAAAGTAAGTTTGATCCACGAGAACAAAAATTACGAAATTCCATACATTTTTGGCAGGTTGCTCAAACGAAACCATAACAACGTTTTTGCTTAGGTATTTAAAAACGTAGGTTTTAAAGAAAACCTAGATGTTTGGGTATCAAAAGATCGGAAATTTTATGCCCTTTCCGATTCCACATAGGTTAACTTGTGAATCGTGGACCGGTTCGGATGCCGGCGGATTTTCCTACGACGTAATTCCGGGTTGGTACGAAATTCCAACGAAAAATCTATTCTATCGATACAAATACCCCCAAAACGGTGTTATACCCACTCCAAAATGTTTATTTAGCAATTATATGGTAATATATTGACATTTAGTTGAATTAAAAGTTTGCAAAATTAAGTTTAGATAAGTTTTATATAGAATTTCCAGAGTTATATAAACTTTTATACTAAGTAGTTAGTAAACTTTATATTCAATCCAAATTCTTTTTTTAATCAGTCAAGGATGCCTATTTGGAGTTGGGAGACTGGATTTATGGTGATTTGTCAACAAATAACATTATTTATGTTAATTTTTCGAAAGGTGTACAAACTTTTTTTGCACCTTTTTTATTTTCGTAATAGTATTTGTTATATAACTTTTTATAGAAATCATCTTTTCATGAGTTTTTTGTAGCAAAATGTTTGGCATGAGTTTCTGAACAAAACGTAGTACTAGGTTCCTGTCAAACTTTAAATTTTTTACATGTTTCATCACAAAATGTGCATAGTGCCCAAGGGGTGTAAATACTTTTTTTACATACTGTATGAAAAACTCCGGATCATTTGATACCCATGTTGTAAAAACTAGAGTACTTTTTCGAAAACATTGCATTTTCAATATACAAGAAGAATACGTATTATTGTGAAAATTTTCATTTAATTATAAATACAATCAATAGCTAACATCATCACGATTCCAAAACACTATACGTTTTTGATGTTAGTATGACTCCCACATAGCGGAAATTCCGTACGCTCTGTGCGTCAGTTAAGCACTGGGCCGTGCTTAACCGAGGCAACTGAACGAATCAAAACCGGGGCAGTGCAAAATCGAGGCGTGCAAAACCGGGGCATGACTGTAATAGTTTATCTTTTTAAAATAAGATTTGAGGTGTTCGAACGATGTTTTTGATCGCAAAAATTACAGATTTGATCTAATTAAGTTCTGCAAAGATCAAGAATCATCTATACATCTTAACAAATCACTGGAAAGAAGAATCATCTTGATTGGTTGAGTTATGCCCGAGAACCATTGAGTTGAATTTACCGTTCCATTTTTTTTTGGAGCCTTGGGCGTTGGAATGTTAAAAATCACCAAAAAAAATTACGTTGTATCATTTTTTCCTTGTAGTCTTTATACAAACCTACAGCTTTGCCAAAGACACCAAATCGATAAAAAAATCCTTAAAAAATGTGGATTTATGAATTTTCATACATCATTTTGTAATGAATAACCGAAATTTCAAAGAATTCCTTCAAAAGATATAGATTTTTTAATTTTCATATGTCATTTTTGTATGACCGCAAAACGGCTGTATGATGCAAAATGGTTTCTTTGGGCATACCGAAGGCAACAAAAAAGTTTCAGACACATTAAAAATTACAAAAATACCGATTTCGTAGAGAATTTCTCTATGGTTTTCTGCTCATTTTCAAATGTTTTTCATGCAAGCATATTTTTAAAAATAACTAATAGGTACTAAACAATTAGTTATTTTTGAAAATATGCTTGCATGAAAAACATTTGAATTGCCTTAAAACAATTCAATGAATTTCACCAATATTTTCCAAATATTCAATTTTATATTTTTGGCTTCAAAAAGGCTTGTAAAATGAACTCCTTGAATGAGCCTCCTATACACATCTTGATTTAAATTTAAAACTCAGATTCAAACTTTAAAAATAATACTTTATCAATAATCTTAAATCGAAACCATATGAACTGAAATCAAATTTAAGCGCTCGAAAAATAGAATTCCTGGTCGCCTGATTCTTTACTAACTAAAATGGTAAAATGGTGCAAAAATGCCTAAAATTTGTATAACCAAATCTAGCCTCTTAAAATATGTTAGGCAATATTCAACCGTCTTTTTACTGTGTACTTGAATTCTCTCAAAGTTTTCACAAGAAAACTCTATCACGTATATGTGAGAACAAAAGCTTTTCAATTGCATTAATTTTGCCAGATTATTTGCCAAATTTCATGATACAAATGTGACATTCAAATGCTTCTTAAAAAAGTTCTTGAAATATTGCTAAATTTGCAGGTTATTTTTACAAAGATGCTTCTGTTATTCAAATAATCTTTTTGAATGTTTGATTGCTGTTTCCCCTTTCCGTGCGCCCTCGTGTAGCTCAAGTAGACAACGTAAAATAGCCTGAAAATATGTGCACTTCAGCAGGAACTTCGTGTTTGTAGAGCCCAATGAAGTGGCCGCACCAGACACAGTATCTCTGGTTGGCCCGGGCAGGGCATTGGCACTCGTAGCGAATAAAACGATTACCCCTTTATTCGAGTGAGCGGCATCAACTGCGTGAAGCTCGGATAAAAGTCCTTCCGAGTCCTGCTCTCCATAAGCCGGAGTGCTTCCTCGTTCGAGGATCTCTCTGCCACGCTCGTTCAGAACGCGTTCGTTAGTGGTCAGGACTCTCCAATTACACATTTAACAGAGTTGGCCGCCTCTTCCTCCCGGGGGGAGGGGGGACCCATTATGGGCTCTGTGCATGTAATTTAATCCAGCTCCCGCGAGTGTACACGATTAATAAGTGCAACCACCCCCTTCCACCAAGCCACTTAACGGACGAACCCAACACTGAACAAACCTAACAAACACTGAATTAGCTAAAGTCGATAATGACCACAACAGCGGTGGGATGGGCTCCCATCGGTCCATGGTGTGTGTGGTTGGTCCTTCAACAGGGTAAAGTGGCTGACGATAATGGTGTTTTTCGAAAACTAGATATTATGTTTCGGGCATCGGTGAAAGCCATCCTTCCCTTCTTCCGCACTCGTAACTAGCCGAGCCAACCACAGGCAAAATGCGGTCGAGAGGCACTTGGGCTTGTCCACTGGCTGGCCAGCTGGAATGACTGATTTAGTAGCATGGACGATGATGACAGATTTATCTAGTTTTAGGGTCTTTTCGAGGAATGGGGATTTTATTCAAAACATGCAAAACTCGAAATGTGTTGTGCTGTTGTAGTTTTAATCCTAATTGGTATCCCTTCATGCTGGTTGAGATTTCGATCCCGATCTTTAGCATAGGAGACATATAAAACAAAAATATTTCAAATGAAAGCGTATAACTAGCGGGATTTTTTTAATCAAAATTTCAAAATCTGCTGTTTTTCAAAATATGTTTTCTTTTTCCAAGAAAAAACATATTTATTAGAATTACAATACAAAAAAATCGACCTCATGGAAACCTCCTGATTCGATTCCTTAAGAAAAAATATGTCACTGTGAAATTTTTTAACCAATATGGTAAAGTTGATGAAAAAAATCCGTTCATACAACAACATCTTCTTGAAACCCGAGCAGACGGTAATAACTTGGGAATAACATTTTCTGATATTTGAAAATACTAGGCCAATAACATTTTATGTTATTTATAACAAGATTTGTTATTCGTCGTTATGACTTTTTTGTTATTGGATTGTTATTGTAATAACAGACTAATCACATTTTAAGTTATTTTTCGAACAAATCTTTGTTATTATTTGTTGTTAGTTTAACAACTAATGGCCTATCTACAATCACTTAGCTTAGAATAGTTAAGTAAAGTAAAACTTAGAAAATGTACACAACTTACGGCCGTCATCCACAATCAACTTAGAAAATTTGCTGGGCTGATATACGTTGCTATGCAGTTGTTTGTTTACCTTTGATATGGAAACGTCAACTTACCGTAGATTTTGAAATTTTCCAAACCATACGTCAAGTTTCTAATTTTATTCCTTTTCATTGTAGAAGATCAGATTCATTTCCATTGATTCAAACTCCTAAGCTAAGTGAAATTTTCTAAGTTAAGTGATTGTAGATAGGCCATAATCCGATCATTCCAATAACAGTTGGAGCTATTCTTCCATAACAAAAAATGTTATTGCCAAGTTGTGTTGGCTGTCTACCAATATCAGACCAATAACAAATTTTGTTATGATAACATAAACTGTTATTAAACCCTTATGCAAAAATGGATTTTTCAAGAAGATTCCATAACATTTTTTGTTATTTCAACAGTATTTGTTATTGAAATGGCATGAATTTTGTTATTACCGTCTGCCCGGGAATCGTTAATAACTCGTCAGGGTTAACTTGGATCGTTTAGTGGTCCTCGACACAATTTTTTTCCTAAAATTTTACCTAAGAATCTCACACTTGACACATTTAACGCCACTTTTTGGCGGAATTTTTTAATTTTTTCTTTTCCCCATACATTTTTTTCGAACTTTCCCATACAAACTTCAACGATAAAAAGCGACCCTTAAACCTTAACCAATTTGGCTAAAAATTGGCACAGTTACTAATTTTTACCTAAAGAATCGATCCAGGGGATATAACTTGCGATTTTAAAAATTTTCATATTTTTCTTGTCACCCTAATGTTTACGAATGATTTATTTTTTTTATTTAGGGGTAATTCTCTACCAACTCACTCGAAATCGGGAAAAGTTGCCCCGACCCCTCTTCGATTTGCGCGAAACTTTGTTCTAAAGAATAACTTTTGTCCCTGATCAGGAATCTGAGATCTGTTTTTTGATATCTCGCGACGGAGGGGTGGTACGACCCCTTCCATTTTTGAACATGTTTAAAAAGAGGTGTTTTTCAATAATTTGCAGCCTGAAACGGTGATAAGATAGCAATTTGGCGTTAAAGGGACTTTTATGTAATTTTTTTTTTTATTTATTTATATTTATTCAGATTTTCTCTTCCATGTACATTCATTTAGTTAAAATATTATTGAGTGTCCAATCACAATCGATGACTTTTCACCTCAATTTTAAATACTAGCAACTTTCATTTTTTTTTTTTTTTGAATTAAATATACTTTATTGAATCTTTCTTATAATAATTACATTTGGTTTACATAATAAGTGGTCAGCTGTGGCTCTTCAGCTTTAGTTTGCTTTTCGTGATTTAAACACTGTTCATTATCTTAACTTTAAAAGTATATTATTTATCATTTTTGTAACACTAGGTACAATGAGGAAAAAAAATTAAGAAAACATAACCTAACCTAAAACTAACTTAATCTTACCATAAACTAAACCAATCCTTGAATCAAGGGGTATTCAGAAATAGCACATTTTTCCCTGAATTTCAAACATTTTTCTTGAATCTTCTGATCCAACATTTTAACTTCTGCTAATTCATGAACCTCACTTGATCTTGTCCAGCCAGGAACATTCAAAACCATTTTGAGTACCTTGTTTTGGACACGCTGGAGCTTCAATTTATGAGTTCTAGCGCAACACTCCCAAACAGGTACTGCATACTCAATAACGGGGTAAATTATTTGTTTGTATACTGCTAACTTATTTTTCAAAGATAGCTTTGATTTTCTGTTAATTAAAGGATACAAACACCTGATGAGAATGCTGCACTTGTTCAATATTTTATCTACATGCTGCCGAAACAATAGTTTCGAGTCAAGTATGAGACCTAAATAGACAACTTCCTTTGACCAGGGTATCGAAACATTATTCATTTTTATCAAAACATCATCCTTTGGGGCAAATCTGGCCGATTTGGAAAGTGGAAAAATGATGGTTTGAGTTTTGGCTGCATTAATGCGAATTTTCCAGTCGCCAAAGTATTCGGAAAGAACGTCAAGACCCTTCTGAAGGCGGCCAACTAAATATCTGGTTATTTTACCCTTATAAATAACGGCAGTGTCATCAGCAAAAAGTGACAACACACCATTACCAGGAAGAGTAGGCAAATCAGATGTAAAAATATTGTACAGAAGTGGGCCAAGAATACTTTCTTGGGGAACCCCAGCATCAATGTTGAATAATCCAGAAGCAATCCCATTCAGAAAAACCCTGAACGATCTCTCCGAAAGATAGTGCTGGATAATTTTGATAAGATACATTGGAAAACCGTATAAATACAGTTTATGTATCAAACCATCATGCCAAACATTGTCAAAAGCCTTCTCAACATCCAACAAAGCCATAGCAGTTGATTTAGACTCAAGCTTGTTCTGCTTGATGATTTTGGTTACTCTCGTAAGCTGATGAGCAGTATTATGTCCCTTTCGGAAGCCAAACTGCTCATTCAAAATTATATTATTATCGTTGGTAAAATCCAAAAGCCTTGAATAGATGACCTTCTCAAAGAGTTTGGACAGACTACTCAAAAGACTAATGGGACGATAACTTGTTGGCGATGTTGGATCTTTTTGAGGCTTCAAAATTGGTATGACTTTGCCCAGTTTCCAATTGGTGGGGAAGTAACCAAGGTGCAAACATTTATTGAAAATATTGGCTAGATGTTGAAAGAACTGATCACTCTGTTTTTTCAACACTAGATTAAAAATGTTATCAAAGCCTGGAGCTTTCATATTTTTCATTTGTTTAACTGCAACTTTGACTTCCTCTCCAGAAACATGGGAATCTGCAGGAAATTCAAAGGTTGAGTCATTGATTGTTGAAATACTATTGGCTACTGATGTTCCCGGGCAGACGGTAATAACAGAATTCATGCCATTTCAATAACAAATACTGTTAAAATAACAGAAAGTGTTATGGAATCTTCTTGAAAATCCAATTTTTGCATAAGAGTTTAATAACAGTTTATGTTATCATAACAAAATTTGTAATTGGTCTGATATTGGTTGAAATCCAAAGCAACTTGGAAATAACATTTTTTGTTATGGAAGAATACCGCCAATTGTTATTGTGATGATCGGATTAGTTGTTAAAATAACAAAAAATAATAACAGAGATTTATTCGAAGAATAACTAAAAATGTGATTGGTCTGTTATTACAATAACAATCTAATAACAAAAAAATCATAACGACGAATAACAAATCTTGTTATAAATAACAAAATATGTTATTGACCTAGTATTTTCAAATATCAAAAAATGTTATTCCCAAGTTATTTCCGTCTGCTCGGGTTTCTTTACGGCTGGTCATGGAAGCGCCAAGATTATGTGAACTAACAAAATGAAGCCCAAGTGCATTTGCCTTTTCCTCGGATGTAATCAAAGGAGAATCCTCAACAATAAGAGGAGGAATAGGCTTTGGTTTGTTTTTAAGAACTTTTGAAAGTTTCCAAAATGGTTTTGAATAATTCCCAAGCTGGCTTACATGTTTTGAAAATTCTTGATTTCTGATATTGTCAAGTCGGTCTTGTATGTCCGTTGATATTGTCTCCTATAAACATTCCTAAGTCTAATCAAGTGTTTAGTATCTACGTCAATATCAGTTACCTTAAAATTAACAGGAACCTCCCGAACGTTGGCAGCCTCTGCTTGGTTGATAGCCTGCTGGATCACCTCCAGCGAACGATCAATATCAGCAGAAGTTTCCGGGTGTTGATCATAGTCGATGTTGCTGTCTACCACTTGCTGAAACTGCTGCCAGTCAACGTTGTGGTAATCTTTCCGGGTTGGTTGCCGCTGCGGAGTAACGGAAGCTCCAACCTCCACAACCACCGGATAGTGATCAGAACTCAACTCTTCAAACACCTCAGGATGAGCCACGTTCTCAGCCATATTGGTAATGAAGAAGTCGATGATTGAGTGATTCCCAGACCGAGCCACCCTCGTTGGACGATCCGGACTCACAACGTTGTAGTATCCGTTTTGCAGATCGTTGTGCAGAATCACTCCGTTCCGATTCCTCCTGCTGTTGCCCCAAACTTCATGCTTCGCGTTGAGGTCACCAGCGATGATGTACTTTGCGCTCCGCCGTGTCAGCTTCTGGATATCGCCCTTCAGTTTTGCTGCTGAACCATCTCTGGAATTCACCTGACGTGGGCAGTATGCAGCAATGAAGAGTACTGGGCCAACCGAAGTGGGAATTTCCACCCCAACGGCCTCGATGATGTCCAGCTTGAAGTGTGGCAGCCGGCGTGGCTTGAGATCACGATGAACAGCGACAAGCACACCTCCTCCTCCAGAGGTGGTCCTATCGAGCTGCGTCGCGATCTTGTAGTTTTGCAGATAAACTTTTTCACCGGGCTTCAGATGAGTTTCCGTGATGGCAGCTACGTCGATCTCCTTCTCGCGAAGAAAATCCACCAGCTCTATGTTCTTCCTCCTAATGGAGCAAGCGTTCCAATTCAGCAGCTTGAGGGACCTACGATCCATACTGGATGACGAACGAGGTCAGCACTTCAATCTGCTGGGTCTTGGTTTTGCATCCACGCAGTGCAGCGGACATCTGTTTGAAAATATTGAGGAGTTCGGTTGAGGTGTAAAGATCGTTACCATTGTCCTCAACTGCTGGTTCTTGGGTTGGTCTTGGCTCCTGGCTGAAGCCCGGTGGTGGCGATCTCGGCTCCTGGCTGGAACCCGGCCGTGGATGATTCATCTCAGCTCTCTTCCTGGGATCCAACGGCAACGGTGCCAAGTTCGGGACCTGGCGTCGCGGTTGAAGAGGTGGAAAATTTTGCTCCACCAGGGTTGGAGGAGTTCTACGACGCTGAGGCTGATTCTTCGTCGATGCTTGCTGCCGAATTTTCACGAACTCAGCTCTCTTGGGGCACTTTCGGTCAGTTGACGAGTGCTCACCGTTGCAGTTGAGGCACTTCACCAGCGAATCTTGGATGCACTGGGATGTGATGTGCGCATCGGTACCACATTTGGCGCAACGACGCTTCAGGTGGCAGTTCTTACCTCCGTGCCCGAAGCCCAGGCAGTTGAAGCATTGTGTGACGTCACGATGCACTGGTCGGTATCGCTCCCACGACACGATAATGTTGAAAACCGCTCGGATTGCCTTCAGCTCAGGAAGCGTCGTCGATCCCTTAGCCAAATGTAGCAGGTAGAGCTGGTCACGGTACTTGATGTCTTTGTTGCGTCGGCTCATTTTGTGCACGGCCAACACATCCAGTTTCAAAACTTTTAGCTCGGCAGCTAATTCCTCCACTGGCATGTCGTACAGACCTCTGACGACGATTTTGTACGGCTTATCCATGGCGACATCATGGGTAAAGTACTCCGCCTCGTTTTCGGTCAAGTAATCCTTGACCAGTTGATAGTGCTGCCTGGATTGCACCAGCACCTTAAATCCGTCCTGACACAGACGAATGTTGCCTTGGAATTTCCCAGACTTGATGAGTTCAACCAGCCCCGCTCGAAAGTCGATCGTTGCTGCTGATTGCCTCACATAAAAAGGAGGCAGTTTCTCCTTTCGCTGTTTCACTTCATTCTCCTTTGCTTCCGCTACCTGGTCCTCGTCAGGCAGTCCAGCAAACTTGTTGTTCTTCAATAGCTGCTCCTCGTGCGACGAAGAGTTCTCCTCCTCCTCGTCCATCGGTACAGTACCGTCGCTCTTATTCGTCTTTTTGCTGTTCGATGTCACTTCCAAAAGCACCTTCCTTTTGGAAATCCCCGGTTTTTGGCCATCAGTTGAGGCCTCAACCTTCCTTTTGGAAATTCCCACTTTTTTGCCTGCTTGAGCCGCAGGTAGGGCAATATTGCCGGCGTTTTGCGCCGGGACGCGACGAGTCATGTTGATTCAGACAACCTTCACCAACGAATGCTCGGATAACAATGATGCAACTTTCATTTATTCATGAAATATTGTAGCTTTCGCTATTCAGTGATTTCAAATGTAGGAGGTCCTACATGTACAAAAGGGAAAAGGGATACCTTAAAACTAACTTATAAACTATATAAAGAGCGGATCAATGCAGCTGAAGACTGCAATGATTTTTGTCGAAATGCATCAATTATCTTATTGGACATAACATCCAAAGTGTCAACTTCGGCTAATTGATGAAGTTCACTGGTGCTGAACCAGGGAGGAAGTTTCAGAATCATTTTCAGAATTTTGTTCTGAATCCTCTGAAGTTTTTTCTTCCTGGTTAAGCAACAGCTTGTCCAGATCGGCACAGCATAAAGCATGGCAGGTCTGAAAATTTGTTTATAAATTAACAGTTTATTCTTGAGACAAAGTCTAGAATTCCTGTTTATAAGTGGATACAAACATTTAATATATTTGTTACATTTAACCTGGATACTTTCAATGTGATCCTTGTAAGTAAGGTTTTTGTCAAAAGCAAGTCCAAGATATTTCACTTGATCCTCCCACTTTAAATTTACCTCATTCATCTTTATAATGTGATGACTTTTTGGTTTAAGAAAATCAGCCCTTGGTTTGTGAGGGAAAATAATAAGTTGAGTTTTTGCAGCATTTGGAGTAATTTTCCATTCTTTCAAATAAGAATTGAAAATATCCAAGCTTTTTTGTAATCTTCTTGTGATGACACGAAGGCTTCTGCCTTTGGCGGAGATGCTTGTGTCATCAGCAAAAAGTGATTTCTGACATCCTGGGGGCAAATCAGGCAAGTCAGAAGTAAAAATATTGTATAAAATTGGACCCAAAATACTTCCTTGAGGGACGCCAGCACGTACAGGTAGTTGATCAGATTTGCTGTTCTGATAACATACCTGCAGAGTACGATCCGTCAAATAATTTTGAATAATTTTCACGATGTAAATCGGAAAATTAAACCTTATCAATTTTGCAATCTAACCTTTATGCCAAACACTGTCAAATGCTTTTTCTATGTCTAGAAGAGCAGCGCCAGTAGAATAGCCCTCAGATTTGTTGCTCCGAATTAAATTTGAAACTCTCAACAACTGATGAGTAGTTGAATGCCCAAGGCGAAATCCAAACTGCTCATCAGCGAAAATTGAATTTTCATTCATGTGTGTCAACATTCTATTAAGAATTATTCTTTCGAATAATTTACTAATAGATCTATAGATGAAAGCAAACTAATGGGCCGATAGCTTGAGGCTTCAGCAGGATTTTTATCCGGTTTCAAAATCGGAATTACTTTGGCATTTTTCCAACTACTGGGAAAATATGCCAAATCAAAACATTTGTTGAAAATTTTGACCAAGCTACTTAAAGTTGCTTCTGGTAATTTTTTAATTAAAATGTAAAAAATGCCATCCTCACCAGGGGCTTTCATATTTTTAAATTTTTTGATAATAGATTTTATTTCATTCAGATCCGTATTAAAAACATCATCTGATGAAAACTGTTGTTCAACAATATTCTGAAATTCTATTGAAATTTGATTTTCAATAGGACTCAGAACATTTAAGTTGAAATTATGAGCACTCTCAAACTGCTGAGCAAGTTTTTGAGCTTTCTCCCCATTAGTTAATAGAATATTATCACCATCTTTTAAAGAAGGGATTGGTTTTTGAGGTTTCTTAAGAACCTTTGAAAGTTTCCAAAAAGGTTTGGAATAAGGTTTAATTTGTTCGACATCTCTTGCGAACTTTTCATTTCGCAGGAGAGTGAACCTGTGGTCAATAATTTTTGTAAAATTAGACGCCCGATTTGATGGCGTACTCCGAATTCCGAAAAAACGTATTTTTCATCGAAAAAACACTAAAAAAGTTATAAAAATTCTCCCATTTTCCGTTACTTGACCGTAAGAAATTTTGGAACATGTCATTTTTTGGGAAATTTTCTGTACAGTTTTTATCGATTGCAAATTCAAAATCACTGTTTTTTTTCAAAAATTCATGACTCGGCGGCAGATTTTTTGACCATGTTTCTCTATGGCTCAAAATTTGCGGATTTTGTACTCTAAAACATATCAAAAAATCTCGAAAATTATTTTTTGATTTTGATATTTGATATTTTGGGAAATTGAGTTTTAGTGAAAAAAAAGTTGATAAAAAAATCTGCAATTTTTTTTCCGTGTACCTATTTTTTTCTCAAAAGTCCTCAACAATACCTACAACTTTGCCCAAGACACCAAATTGATCAGAAAATTCACTCAAAAGTTACAGCTGTTTGAATATTTACATACCATCTTTGTATGGACAGCAGCCAAAATTGTATGGAGACTTGTATAGATGAACCAATCACACGAAAAACGAAACGGGCATGGCCTTCCTCTAACGTGGGATTTCTGCTCCAGCGCCTCTGACGAGACAGGAGAAACCGGGACCGACTTTTTACTTCACCATCCGATAGAAGCTCAGTGGATAAGGCGGGAATCGAACCCGCGTCTCATAGCATCATCGGGATCGGCAGCCGAAGCCGAAGCCATACAAAATAGTTTAATTGGTCATAGGGAAGGCCCTCACAAAGTTTGAGCCAAATCAAAAAATACAAATAAAATCCATTTCCGGTTTTGGTAGAGAATTTCTCAAATGTTCTTTAAGATAAAAAAAAACATCTTTACGTTGTTGTGCACATTTATGCAAATATTTTACAAAAACTTTCAAAATGATTTTAAGGACTCGAAATTTAAAAAATGTATTAAAAATAAATGTAATAGTTTTCAATTTGCCATTCTTAAAATTTCTTAAAATAATTGACTCATTTTGAACATTTTTGAATATTTTAAAAATATATACAGCTATCTTTATTTTCGATATGATAAATTTGTTTCTTTAAGCTTTTTTCCAGCAAAACTTTATCATTGGAATATTGTTCTAAAAAAAAAACATTATTTTTGCTAACTCGTTTATGAAAAAGCAATTTTAATCAAAATCCTCAAAAATATAACAATTTAATTAAATGCAAAACAGCCAAAACTTAAATGAAATTGTTTCTTTTTGCAACCTTTTTGCACATTTTTCAAGTTCAATATTACATTCCTAAAATATCAACATAGAAATTCTAAAAATCAAATTAAAACATAGTGAATGTTCAAATGTGAAATAAAATCATTTGAAAAAAAACAAAGGCAATATACAAACAAAAAGTTGCATTTTATGTCAAAAGCAAAATTAAAAGAAATAAATGCTTTGTAATAATATCTGATAATTCGATATCAAGATTATATATTTAAAATTTGACAGTCAATTTATTTATTGCGTATTTTATTAAAAGCCTTTTGGGCCAGTTAAAGAATTATTTTGGAATGCCGTCACAGGCCGGACAAAAATGGCTTCACGGGCCGGGCTTTGCTAAAAAATTGGCACATTTTTTCTACAAAATCATATTTATAATTTTTTTAAATATTTATTTTTATTATTATCAAATAGGGAATCGGTTGTACCGGACCATTTCCGATTTTAATGAAACTTTTTAGATATGTTATCCTAGGCTTATATTAGAAATTTTTGTATATATGGAGCCAGTTGCACTCGATAAAGACATTTGAGAAAAGGGGGTAATTCTCCGCCGACTCACACAGCAGTTGCCCCGACCCCTCTTCGTTTTGCGTGAAACTTTGTCCTAAGGGGTAACTTTTGTCCCTGATCACGAATCCGAGGTCCATTTTTTGATATCTCGTGACGGAGGGGCAGTACGAACCCTTCAACTTTGAACATGCTAAAAAAGAGGTGTTATTCAATAATTTGTGATGGTTTTAAGGAAACCCCTTATGTTTACATATCAAAGTTGTTGTAATTGTCTGCTCTACAACTTTGTAGAACATTGTTACACTCTAAAAATAACCCTGCAAAGTAAGAAAAAACACAAAATTTTAAAATGAAAAATTTTGTTCTAAATGAAAAAATGACCCTTCTGGGTCAATGTAGATTCGAAAAGAACATTAAATTTCCCTTACAATGACATGTTCCAAAATTTTTTACAGTCGTGTAACGGATTTCTGAGTACGTCATCAAATCGGGCGTCTAATTTTACATAAAAGTCTTGAAAAAACGTTTGAAAACACCTTCTTTTTCGCGGGTTCAAAAATTAAATTTTGACTTATTTTTTAAAGAGAGTTGCTCCATCCTACATTTTTCGTGAGTCTTTTTGTTTTATCTTAGACAAAAAATTTAAACGATTAAAAAAATCGTGGGCTCATATTCAAATGTGACTTTTAATCTCTTAAAAGAGGCGTTTTTTTAATTTCAGTGTTTTTTTTTCTTCAAAAAGCCCGTAAAATTTACTACAAGGTTGTCTTTGATCACTTTTTGATACGATACAATTGCTTCGATATACAGCAATATTTAAATTACTTTTTGTGAATTTCACGAGAATTGCAAACCAGCAAAGCTTCTTTTTTTCATTGCCTTGTATCAATTTCCAACAAAATGATTTAATTCCTAGCGATTCGAAATCAGATTTAAACTGTTTATAAAAAAAAAACTTTCACATGTCGATTCATATTCACTTTCCAACATTCCTCGCCGCGCAAAAACTCCCCAATTGCATTAGTGTGCAGTTTGAGGGGGAAACTTTCTCAAATGTTTCCAAACATTTAGCATGAGCAAAGTTTGGGCAAACAGTGCCCAGTTCGTTTGCCCAACGATTCACGCAAACTGGCGGCAGCCACCCGGAGGCCAGTAATTTGATGCATTTCAATGGAACCAAAGATTCAAAAGACTAACGGGTTATTTTTTTCCTCCTTCCAGCGATGCTAAAGTCAAACATTTCCCACGGAACTGTAAAATCAACGAAAAACGCGCAAAACACGTCAAAACGAACACAAACTGGTTGCAGTTGGTGTTTGCCAGTGGGTGTTTTGTAACCTTCTACGATCCAGTCATTTAGTAAAAGTTAGTTATCGTGTTAATTCTTACTTTGGATTGTTTTCGGAATAAACAAAATTCTGCATTTTTATGGAATATAATATTATCACTAGAACCTCAAGTCCTAACTACAGAAATGATGCGAAGGTTAAATTTCCCGGGCTTTTCAGGGAACCTTTGACCTGCTGGGAAAGTGTTGCCTCGTGGGCACCAGGCAGCCTCCCATCATCGTCCGTATTGATCTCGGTGATGTCAGTCTGCGGGAAAGTCGTCAGCAGCAGCTCGGAGAGATGGTATCCGAGCCATCATCCGGGGACGATGGGCTGATCATTGCAGTCAGTCTCATGCGCCGGAACGTCATCACAAACATGGCTGCACACAGCACATAACCTTACAACATCTGACTCTCCCTGAGGGCGGAACGATTCTGTGTTGCTTTTTGTCGGAAGGATTTCCGGGGACATTGAGTGGGAACTTATGGATGCCAAGGAAGAAATTGTGTAGAGTTTCGTATTTTTTTGTTTGAGAAAAAAAGCAAATGTTTGTCATATTTTGAATGATTTAATTTGAACATCCCTGGGCAAACCCGCCAGGACCCCTCCGTGCAGAGTGATTCCAAGCCCCCGGGAGCAATCGACAGCAGATGATGCAACTTTTTCTCATTTGATTTTCCAGCTAGCACCATTTCCCAGTTGCAGCCGAACACATTCAAGTGGCACAACACATCCTGTGGTAACTTTTATAACACTTGTGCCTTGGCAGTACTGCGGGCTGGGAGAGAGTAAAAATGAAAATCATCCTAGAATGGCGGAAAATTGCACGGTGATAAGTATGATGGCGTACAAGTGTGTGTGCAGAGTAAAGCTGGATGCAACTTGAAATCCTGTACATTGTTACCGGATTCCCGCTAAGGAGATGCTGTAAAGTGAGGAAAACACTTGAGTACGGGGAAGCAAGTGTTGAAGGTTATTGGTGGTTTGGGAAGTTTGAGCGGTTTGGGTTTTAGAGGAAACCCAGCATTTGAGCACTTGTTAATAGGTTGATGTATTTTTTGAATAGTTATAGCACGATTTATTCTAATAAATTTTCATATAAATTCCAGTTATTATAGTTTGCTTTCAATTTTAAAGTGGAGCATTTTCATTCGAATTCCCTTTATGGATACAACAAAGAGAAAATCTAATCAATCATTTCACCGTCAAACCCATCGGCAGCATTTCCATAACAAATCCGGCCCGAAAGAAGACGAATTACCGCCCAAAACATCACTCAATCAGTAATATTTTCACTTCAAAAGCCCGCACGCGAAAAAGCCTCGTGGGTCATCAAGTCAATCAATACACGAGCAACAATTTCCCAGAAGTGATCATCAGAGACCGAGCGAAAGCGAATAACCTCAGAAAGCATCGAGCCCCATTCACATACACACACCCACACATCGTCAATGCTAATTTATCAATTGGATGGTGGAATTCGATTTCCACACAGGTAAGAAAGGCAGGATTTTCCCTCTCAATTTCTATTTGCTTGTGGAGGGTATTCCGAAGGCAGCATTCTAGCACAAGATAAATCCCGGTAATGTAGTCAATCAAAGCAAAGCCCCAGAAGAATTAACTCGGCATTCGTTGAATTTTTTGTTCCAGTTGGCCCCTGATCTGGTGCATGTGGTGAGCACGTGTTTCTGATCCTTAGAAAAACTAAAAACTAAAAACTAAAAACTAAAAACTAAAAACTAAAAACTAAAAACTAAAAACTAAAAACTAAAAACTAAAAACTAAAAACTAAAAACTAAAAACTAAAAACTAAAAACTAAAAACTAAAAACTAAAAACTAACACCTAAAAACTAAAAACTAAAAACTAAAAACTAAAAACTAAAAACTAAAAACTAAAAACTAAAAACTAAAAACTAAAAACTAAAAACTAAAAACTAAAAACTAAAAACTAAAAACTAAAAACTAAAAACTAAAAACTAAAAACTAAAAACTAAAAACTAAAAACTAAAAACTAAAAACTAAAAACTAAAAACTAAAACTAAAAACTAAAAACTAAAAACTAAAAACTAAAAACTAAAAACTAAAACTAAAAACTAAAAACTAAAAAAACTAAAAACTAAAAACTAAAAACTAAAAACTAAAAACTAAAAACTAAAAACTAAAAAACTAAAAACTAAAAACTAAAAACTAAAAACTAAAAACTAAAAACTAAAAACTAAAAACTAAAAACTAAAAACTAAAAACTAAAAACTAAAAACTAAAAACTAAAAACTAAAAACAAAAAACTAAAAACTAAAAACTAAAAACTAAAAACTAAAAACTAAAAACTAAAAACTAAAAACTAAAAACTAAAAACTAAAAACTAAAAACTAAAAACTAAAAACTAAAAACTAAAAACTAAAAACTAAAAACTAAAAACTAAAAACTAAAAACTAAAAACTAAAACTTAAAACTTAAAACTTAAAACTTAAAACTTAAAACTTAAAACTTAAAACTTAAAACTTAAAACTTAAAACTTAAAACTTAAAACTTAAAACTTAAAACTTAAAACTTAAAACTTAAAACTTAAAACTTAAAACTTAAAACTTAAAACTTAAAACTTAAAACTTAAAACTTAAAACTTAAAACTTAAAACTTAAAACTTAAAACTTAAAACTTAAAACTTAAAACTTAAAACTTAAAACTTAAAACTTAAAACTTAAAACTTAAAACTTAAAACTTAAAACTTAAAACTTAAAACTTAAAACTTAAAACTTAAAACTTAAAACTTAAAACTTAAAACTTAAAACTTAAAACTTAAAACTTAAAACTTAAAACTTAAAACTTAAAACTTAAAACTTAAAACTTAAAACTTAAAACTTAAAACTTAAAACTTAAAACTTAAAACTTAAAACTTAAAACTTAAAACTTAAAACTTAAAACTTAAAACTTAAAACTTAAAACTTAAAACTTAAAACTTAAAACTTAAAACTTAAAACTTAAAACTTAAAACTTAAAACTTAAAACTTAAAACTTAAAACTTAAAACTTAAAACTTAAAACTTAAAACTTAAAACATCAAACTTTTTACTAAAAACTAATAACTAACAACTAAAAACTAAAAGGGTAGTTCTCTATCATCTCACACGAAATCGGGAAAAGTTGCCCCAACCTCTCTTCAATTTGCGTGAAACTTTGTCCTAAGGGGAAACTTTTGTCCGTGAACACGAATCCGAGGTCCGTTTTTTGATATATCGTGACGGAGGGGCGGTACGACCCCTTCCATTTTTGAACATGCGAAAAAAGAAGTGTTTTTTCCATAATTTGCAGTCTGAAACGGTGATGAGATAGAAATTTGGTGTTAAAGGGACTTTTATGTAAAATTAGACGCCCGATTTGATGGCGTACTCAGAATTCCGAAAAAAAAAACGTATTCATCATCGAAAAAAAAACTCTTTAAAAGTTATAAAAACTCTTCCATTTTTCATTACTTAACAAAAGGGGACAAAAGTTACCCCTTTGGACAAAGTTTCACGCAAATCGAAGAGGGGTTGGGCCAACTGCTGTGTGAGTTGGGGGAGAATTACCCAAAAACTAAAACTAAAAAACTTAAACTTTGTCAAATGGATCTGAAACCCTCCAGATAAAATTTTACAAAATTTTACTGACGCATGGAATTCGTAGACAAAGTTTCATCCAAATAAAATAATATTGTTCATCAGAAATATTGAAAAAATGGTGAAAATATTACAAAGTCAAAGAATAAAAACATTAACCCTCTCGAAAACAGTAATCCTGTGCTAACAAGGCTCCCCCTCTCAGCTTAGCAACGGATAACGAACCGGATCGATTTGATCGGGGTCTGGCAAGTGTTGCCACCCGTACATCAGCAGCAACCAACCAGCCGGTGCCACGTGAAATAGGATATGGGTTTTTTCCCCTGATTTCCTCCAGGGAAAGATACACGAATAATCCGCGGCCTCGTTCAATTTATTCCAACTGCCTAGGCCACGTGTGCGTTTGATTTAAACCCTCTTTTCTGTTCCTGTTAAGGATGATTCAATCAAACACTTATTTTTATAAGTCAATTTACGCACTTCTTTGACTTTCTTTGGCTATGAATTTCATAACAAAGCAATCATTGCAATGCTTTCAAGTATTATTGTCAAATACAACTGTCTATTTTTTATTGTTTACTGATTCAAATTTGTGGTTTACGAAATTTCCCTAACAATGACCCAAACCAAAACAGAACCCACTGCCAATGATTCTAGTCCTAACCGGCGGGACCAGGATAGCGTCACCGAGGAAGAGGTATCCATCGGAAGCATCGCCGCCATCCCGGAACGGCAATACAGCAGCACCGATTCCATGTCCTGCCGGATCTGCCAGAGTGCCACGGACAAGTCACGGTAAACCCCTCGTTTGACTAGGCTAAAAGTATAATATTTGACAAAATTATTCGCAATACCCCGAGGTAAATATTTGATTACTGCCCAAAGTATCCCTTAAAAATTTACACACTCTTTTCGGCTAAATCCCACTGGCAATTGGGCCACCCACATGAGGGCACTTCTCCTCTGCAAACAATTCACCCTGGAAAAAAGCCCCTAGAATTACAGATAAGCCACATTTTCGTGCTCGTGTAAATCCAGGGGGGCTTTCGGTGAGAAAATTCCAGGGAAACTAAGAGCGCTAGTTAAAGGAGGTGACCCGGCCCTAGCCCAAGATAGATGATGGTCCACCGCAAACAGGGAACAAAACGGTGACCGCTTGCCGTACAGATCCGAGATGAACTCGGGGTCCACCGCCACCATTTGAGTGTGTTCTCTGTGTATTATTTTACAGTCATGCTGGACCGGGTCATTTTCGAGGCAAACTGACCCCTCTATTTTCGAGAAGTTTACAAGCAATGGCGCAGGGGTTCTAAAAACTGCATTCCGTTTATTTTTACAAAATTTATTCAATACAATTTGAAACAAGGCGCATATTTGCTTATTTTCTTTCACATGAATTCAAATTGTCATGATTTCTCAGTTCAAGGGATCAATTATATTGTAAATTTTACTAATTATGTTGATTGTTTAAATGTAATGGAAAGATTTATCTTCCTATGATTTTTTCAACGCCATAGCAATTGAAATATTTATGAAGTTAACAAATATTAAACATAACCTTTTTTAAATTCTACTCTAATAATAGACTTTCACTGTTGAATTATAAACTGCCACTATTGAAAAATTTTAAGTTTGAACATCAACTCATTTCAATGCATTTAATTAGGAATTTTTCAATTCGTTTCAAATAATGGATTTGGTAAGAAAAGGAAAAACTACCTTCAAAAACATTTAAAGACATGTTTGTATTTTTTTGATTCGAGCTCTTCGAGAGTCCAGTTACTCGCTCCAAGTAAAAACAATTCCAAATTTCCCGTAAACAAAATATTTTCCGTTAATTCCCAGGGATTTCCCAAATTTCAAGTGGAAGTGTACATTTCCATAACTTACTGAAACAAGTAAATTGAAGAAAAAAAATAATGATAAATACAGCACTTTGATTTGACAAAACCCAATTTACTAATAAGCTCATCTTACAGTTTTAGCTTAAGATGACATTATAAGATTTATATTCTCTACGAAAACGATGGATTTCGACCACTTTTATTTTTGTATTTTTTTATTTGGCTCAAACTTTGCGGGGGCCTTCCCTATGAGCTAAGAAGCTGTTTCGTAACATTAGTTCTCCTACACAGAAAAAAAGGTAATATTCATCAGGAAATGGTGACAGATATTGTGTAAAAAAAGTGTAATGCAATGTAATACATCCGAAAATGTTAAATTTTGATCATTTTCTGGTGAATATTCATCAAATTCACATTTTTACACATTTTTAAGCAATGTTACTCAAAAAAGAGGTAATCATTTTCAACAATCAAAAATTTCACTTTTTTTACTGTGTTTACAAGTTTCCATACAATTTTGCAGCTATTCATACAAAAATGAAAAACACAAAAATCTGTAACTTTAGAAGAAATTTTTTAATCGGTTTGGTGTATTGGACAAAGTTGTAGGTATTGATAAGGACTTATCAGAAAAAAAGTACACTGAATTTTTTTTGCAGATTTTTAAATTGACATTGTTTCACAGAATATCAATTTCCAAAATCCATATGATTTTATTTTTGAATTTATTTGAAATTTTTAAGGGACAAAATATCACAACTGTTGAGCCATATAGAAGTGTGGACAAAAATGTTACCGCCAAGTTAGGCCGTTGCAAATATTTTACGAAGTTTATGTCCCTTCGACTCTGATCAAAGTCGATCAAAAAAAGTGTAAAAATTTAAATTTCAAGGCATGGTATTATCATTTCAATGACAAAATATTTTTTTCGAAAAGATCGAAAAATTTCACGAGTTTTTCATGTATTAAAATTGAAAATCGGGCCAATATTTGCTGAGGTATCGACATTAGAAAATGGTGGGTTGTTTTGGTGAGATTAAGAAAACTTCAATTTTCGTGTTTCTTTTTCTTAAAGCGACTCTATCTCAGCAACACGAGGTCCAATCTTAAATGTATCTTAGACAATTTTATAGCAAATTTTCTGAACTTTTCAAAAAAAAATATTTTTAGAAACGGTCGCTCATGGTCACTGTTTTTAAAATTTGAAAAAGTGCAAATATTTCGCTAAAATCAAACTTTCGGTGGCTATATCTTGAAAATGGAGCCCTTCATCAAAAAATCTGTAAAGATTGCAAATTCAATTTTGCATTAAAAAATAATGTCAAACTTGTTTTTGCATGAAACTTCGATTTTTCCAAAAATCACATTTTTTTCAAAAATTCATAACTCGACGGCAGATTTTTTGACCATGTTTCTCTATGGCTCAAAAGTTGCGGATTTTTGTCCCCTAAAACATATAAAAAAATCTCGAAAATCAAAAAATACGTATTTTAGGAAATTGAGTTTAAGTGAAAAAGAGTTGATTAAAAAATGTGCAAGTTTTTTTTTCCGTGTACCTATTTTTTCACAAAAGTCCTCAACAATACCTACAACTTTGCCGAAGACACCAAATTGATCAGATAATTCACTCAAAAGTTACTGCTGTTTGAATATTTACTTACCATTTTTGTATGGGCAGCAGCCAAAATTGTATGGAGACTTGTATGGATGAACCAAGCACACAAAATAGTTTATTTGGTCATAGGGAAGGCCCCCACAAAGTTTGAGCCAAATCAAAAAATACAAATAAAATCCATTTCCGGTTTTGGTAGAGAATTGCTCATTTGTGAAATTTTATGATCTTTCCGAAAAAAAAATATTCTTGAATCAATACTAACAGAATTGAATAATTGCCCCTTTTTCAATTAGGGGAGAGGGGGTAATATACACCCCCTAAGGGGAAAACTGTGATTTCTCAACCATTACAACATTACTGTGGAAGAATTTTGTTCGATATTCTAAAACAACTATTATTCTTCGTCATCCATGTGAAGAAAGTCTTAAAAAACCTCAAAATTGTTCGAAAATATCAAATTTTTAAAAACATTTTTGATTCATTTCAAATAACCATGCGAGGCAATATGCACCGCAACAATGGGGCAAAATGCACTACAACAACGGGACAAAATGCACCACAACATGAGACAAAATGCACCGGGTAAAAGCAGTTTTCACTAGTCACCACTAGATGACACCGCTGTTTTTACAAAGGAGCTTCACAGCGGTGCATTTTGCCCCGAATACGCATTTTGCAGAAAATTTAATTAAAAATGCATTTTTTGATGTTTTTGGCCTCATCTATCTACAGAATAGTGAAGATTATGGCAAAAACTATATATCTCAATACTTACAATAACAATAAATGCTTTTTATATTGTCCAAAAATCATAATGAAAGTTCAACGAAAATTAGATGAAAACACAACTTTTTAAAGTTTTTGCAAATAACTTAAGCTGTTTTTAAACTACAATGCTCCAATTTTTCCAGCATGGTTTAGCAATGTTAAGCTTCCAATTTCTATGAGTTTTCCCCGGAAAATTCTTCCAAATACCGAGAAAAGCAGGGGGTGCATTTTGCCCCGAGGGTGCATATTACCCCCTCTCCCCCTAAAATTAAACTTTAAGTGGCTATATTTTGAAAATGGTGCAATTGTTCATAAAATTCTGTTGTGTATTTTTGTTAAACCTTAACTCAGTGGCAATTTTTTTGTCTATTCATCTCTATGCCTTAAAACTTACAATTTGTTGTCTCCTAAATCATATAACAAAATCAATATTTATTCAAACGAAGAAATTTTTGGAAATTGTTTTTTTTTTATTTTAATTGAAAAAAAAATACATTTACTATTTGAACAGTTTACATCAACTACCTACGACTTCCCCAAAGACACCAAATCAAAAGTTACAGATTTTCAAATATTTATGTACTACTTTTACATGGTATGCTGCAAAAATTGTATGGAACCTTGTATGGGTAAACCAATGACATAAAATGGCATCTTTGGTCATAGGAAAAACCTAATACAAAAAACCTAATAAAAAATATATAAACAAAATTCTTTCAGGTTTTGGTGGAGCATTGTTCACAAAATAAAGATTCATTGAGAAAAACCTAATAAATTTACACACAGATCCAATGTCACCTCCACTTACGGTAGTGCACAGACAATTTGAAAATTTTTAAGTTTCTTTTTACATTGATCAAATCATCACTTATCTTTACAATTCATGTTGGTGTTGTATCCAATTTTGTTGTAAAATATGCATCAGAAACAATATCAGAACAACCTCCAACAGATTAAGAATTTCACTTGAATTTCACATTTATTCCAGGGATTATCTTCCTATTTCCCGAGATTTTTGTTACCCGAGAAGTTTAACCCTCTACAACCTAACCCCGCCTCTAGACGGGCTTCAATCTAAAAAATCACCAAAAATCCATTTCCCAACCGATTTTTGATCTTTAAAAAGCATTGGAAAGAAGAACTCTTAAAATTTTAGAAAATTTCAGGGTTGGGAGTTTAACTTGTTTTATGTGACTTAGCCAGTGTTTTAAAAAATGTCATTTTTTTAGGGGTCAACTTTGGCTGTGTTTTTTACTAACATTTTCTATACTTTCAGTAAAAAGAAGTATGCAGTAATTTTTGTAGTGTCCCAGACTATGCCTCTACGCATTTTTTCGCAATTTAAATGATGATGGTGCCATTCTATAGCAGAAAATGTGAAAAACACAGACGTGCATTGGCACGCTCTGCACTGGCACTTCAAATTTAGCACTCACACCAAGTTCAAAGCATACTACTCCAGCCCAGTGCTAGTGCTATTAATTAGCACTCCCATTTAGCACTCATAGGATTTTTTTTCTTTTTTAGTGAGTCTTTTTAATAAAAGTTCTCAAGCAAATTTGATCATCGGTCAACGGCGGGAATCTATTACAACTGCAACATACCTTTTTCTAGATTCTTCCCTAAAAAAATAATCTCAGGGCTCGCAAAACTTCAGAGAATTAAAATTCAAATTCTGTTTCCATCAACTGCCAGCCAGGCCACGTCCCTATCAAGTCTCCAGGTCACCTGGAACTGATTTTTGGGTCCTTCCCTCCGATAAACTTCATTATTCTTTGCAACTCATCATTTTGATTTCAGGACAATAATCTGCGTTGATAAAAAAAAATTGTTACGTTTTATGCTACAGCAAAAAAAAAGTTTACCTTGAAGAGATCTGAACCATGGATCTTCTGCTTTCATTTCTTGAACACTGGCACTGCACCAAATTTACAGATAAATGTTGTTGTTGTAAGTTTCATCACATTCTAGACAATGATGACGGTAAATTTCAAATCAACAAATGAAAAATCAACCTAGTTACCATTTTTGCTCGAGTGCCAGGGCGAGTGCTATGATTGAAAGCGCAGTGCTATCCGTTCAAATAGCACGCGTGCTAACCGCGTGCAGTGCCAATGCATGTCTGGAAAAACATGCAAAAAATTGAAAAAATGACTGTAAAAACGTGAAAAAATTAGGGGAAATTCTCGTATCTTTGGCAGGTTAAGCTCTCGCTCCTAACTCCATCCAATTTGCTGATTTTCACTATTTAAACAACTAATTTTGCAAAACTTTTGGTAGAAACTTGCTTGCTCACTTCTTATTGAGCTATTTATCACTCGATTTCAGTTGAAAACGCTTTTAATTAGCTTTAATTGCATGTCAAAGTTCTGACCTGCCAACATTAGAGGCACGCTGGAATTAGATGCTGTTCCCCTAGATAGGCAAAATGTAATTATATTAGATGGTAGAATAGGCTAAATACTACCAAAAACAAATATAAACTAAACAAGATAAATGCAAATAAAAATACTAAAAATAAAACAAGAAAAACATAAAACAAGAGAAGTAAAGTTTTTCGTAGAACAAAAGTTGCTCAAAATGCTCTCCTGAACACGGGAAAAATAAATATTTTCGAAAAAAAAATTTGGGCAGTACACGGAGAAAAAAGAGTTCCCAAAATCGTGAACAAGCGTTCATGAAAATGGGAACCACGAACGTTTTTCAAAATCGTACCATGGAATTTGAACACTTTGTTCGAAGTTCCCATTTTCATGAACGCTTGTTCACGATTTTGGGAACTCTTTTTTCTCCGTGTAGAGGGTTAACCTCAACCACAGTGACCTCCATTTGTGTGTTCATACTTCTCTCACTTTTATTGAGAAAATTTAAATTTTGCTTAAAAATAATGCTAAATATTTCATTTTATGATTGGTCAAGTTGAAATTGTTGTTAGTTTTTATTAGCTTGGGACAAATTAAGCATAAAATTTTAAGAGAATAAACTTTAACTATAAAAATATCGAAAACAAGTTCAAAGATGACGCGAGAACCCCCGCTTCAAGCCTTGACCAAATGTAACCCAAACATGAAAAGCTTTCTCTGACTGTTTACAATAGTCACCGCGCTTACACGACGAATCCCGGGGCTGCTAGTGACTTGGTTCCCTTTCCCATTCTTTTTTAATTACAGTTTAATCTCGCCCTGCCTGTGCAAAGGAACGCTCCGGTACGTGCACCGGGAGTGCCTCGAGCACTGGCTCAGCCGGTCCGGACTGACCCACTGTGAGCTGTGTTTGCACAGGTTCCAAACGTACACCACGCTCAGGTAAGCCCATCTCTTCAAAGGATTCTTCCCCCGAAAACTATACCCCACCCTCCCAGGCTCGCAAAAATGACCCCCGGGGGTGGTGTGTTCGGTAATTAAGGGCATCTCTCCCAATTGGACGCACCCGGGCTTGGTTGGGCAGTGTTGGCAGATTGAAGAGTTCCGTTAATGACTGTTTGCGCGTTGATAATCTGGCCCTGGGCGCTAATTTCGGCTATGGGTTCATAGCCGAAATGGGATTCGAGTTTAATACCGTGTGGGATTTTCACTGAAAAGATTGATTGTGATGGATCGATCGAAGAAGCGTTCAGAACTTGCAATTCAAAATCCTGACTTAGATAAAAGAAATAAATCCTAGCTGAAGAAAGTAAACCTTTAGTAATTTCTACCAACACTGCCCAAGAGAAAAGGAAATGCAGTATTCAATGAGACCAATTTCTGCACCACAACCATGCCCAACCACAACCCGGAAAACGCCACTAAATGTCATCCGTCGCCCTCCGGGGGTACCCGGAAACGCGTGGACACATCTTCATCCTCCTAATCTTGTTCTAGGTACGGCTGCTGTGAGTCCCTGTGGCTATGGTATCGTCACCCGAGCAATCGAGGGTTACTTCTGGTAAGACCCGCCCCAGCCGGACGGCCCAGTTGCAACTGAGTTAACCTTTAATCTCGACCTCTTTCACAGTCCGACGCACTGATTTATGTCGTCCTGTCATTCATCTGCTTCATGCTGACGATGATCTGCGTTCTGGTGCTTCGCTTCCAGTACGACCGGGGCAGCAGCCTGCAGGAGACCCTTGCCTCGACGGCCATCGTGTGCTTTCTGCTGCTAGTGGTAAGTATTGAAGACCTGGAAAAATTAAAATACTTTAATTAAAATTCATCTCTGAATTTTTATAATCATTGTATAAAAAAAGAACTCATTTTTGAAATAATAGGACTCTGCACTGTGACTACAAAGTGACTATAAATCTGTTCAAGAAAGGCTTAACTTATTGTCAACAGAGGAAAAACAGGAATACTCTGTGAATAGAGCCAGCTCGTTTAAGAACACTTACTATTTTTTTGTTCGCCGTCTGGTGTGGCTATATTGTTTATGATTTTGTCATAATTATCATTATCAAATAAATTGAAAAAAAAATCAAACATATGACGTTTCATATGAGCAATTCTCTACCGAAACCGGAAATGGATTTAATTTGTATTTTTTTATTTGGCTCAAACATTGTGGGGGCCTTCCCTCTGACCAAAGAAGCTATTTTGTGTCATTGGTTCACTCATACAAGTCTCCATACAATTTTGGCAGCTGTCAATACAAAAATAGTACGTTATAATTCAAACAGCTGTAACTTTTGAATGAATTTTCTTATCAATTGGGCGTCTTGGGCAAAGTTGTAGGTATTGTTGCGGACTATTCGAAAAAATGGGTACACGGAAAAAAAAACCGTGGGTCTCGTGGCGCAGGGGTAGCAGCTTCGCCTGCCGATCCCGATGATGCTATGAGACGCGGGTTCGATTCCCGCCTTATCCACTGAGCTTCTATCGGATGGTGAAGTAAAACGTCGGTCCCGGTTTCTCCTGTCTCGTCAGAGGCGCTGGAGCAGAAATCCCACGTTAGAGGAAGGCCATGCCCCGGGGGGCGTAGTGCCAATAGTTTCGTTTTTTTTTTCGGGTACACGGAAAAAAATCTGCCTATTTTTAAATTAACATTTTTCTCACAAAAACTCAATTTCCCAAAACACGTATTTTTTTTTCAAGATTTCCAAAAAAGTGTCCACGTGGTTTATGGATGGTCCCCAAATTTCCTACAAGTTTGTCTTTGACCACTTTTTGATACGATGCAACGGCTTCGAGAACCAGTAATTTTTAAATTACGAAATACAAAAATATTTAAAACACTAACGCCCTTCTCAAATGTCATTATCAAGTGAAACGAACTATTTTCAAAACTAGTGACCATTTCTAACTTTTTTTTTTGAAAAGTTCAGAAAATTTGCTATAAAATTGTCCAAGAGACATTGAAGATTGGACCTCGGGTTGCTGAGATACAGCCGCTTGAAGGAAAAGAAACAGGAAAATTGAAGTTTTCTAAGTCTCACCTAAACAACCCACCATTTTCTAATGTCGATATCTCAGCAACTAATGTCCGATTTTCAATGTTAGTACATGAAACATTCGTTAAATTTTCCGATCTTTTCGAAAAAAAAATCAAGACAAGCATTTTAAATGGGCGTTATATTTAATGTTTGGCCATTTTAAAATGTTAGTCTTGATTTTAAAAAATTTAAACTATTTTTTTAAAGTCCATTTCCGATTTACTAGAGAATTGCTCACAAGTCTCTATAATTTTGGCAGCTGTCCAATAGGGTGCCCAGAATATGGCCCTTTTTTCAAAACCTCGCTCCACAAGCTGAATATTGTTCCTTGACCTATTTTAGGGCTCTGGGCCAAATATGAGCAAAATCGGTAATCATTTACCCATTGATACTCGGATGTGAAGTTTGCATGGGAAAAATCGAAAAAATGTATGGAAAACCCAAGTTTCTTACGGTGCGCTATTACCATCCAAATATTCCCAAAAGTGAGATTTTTATTGAAAATTTAATGCTCTACAACTTTGTAGAACATTCGATTCTGAAAAGTTATTAGCGATTTAAAAAAGTCATTTTTGTATGAAAAACATTTTTTTTGCCAACTTAAGGCTTGGGTATCAATGGGTTAATCTTATCCAATTTCGCTCAAAATTTACACAGATGCTTAAAATAACCCAATAAACCGTTTTCCGCGTGTGGAGCAGGGGGGTATTTTTTCTGGGCACCCTACTGTCTATACAAAAATGGTACGTAAACATTCGAAACTTCTCAAGGAATTTTCTGATTAATTTGGTGTCATCGTTTAAGTTGTAGTTTGATAAGGATTGTTCAGAAAATAGGTACACGGAAAAAAACATGGCTCAACTTTTTTTTCACAAAAACTTATTTTCCCAAAATCAGTATTTTTTTGTTTTATATGTTTCAGGGAATCAAAACCCGAAAATGTTTAGCCATAGAGAAGTATGGTCGGAAATTGTGTCGTCGAGTTATGATTTTTTGGAACAAAAGTGATTTTTGGAAAACCCTAGAATCCAAACATGAAACTGTCTTAAAAAATCGGCAAGATTTTTATTTCCGTGTACCTATTTTTCCTGAACACCCCTCATCAGTACCTACAACTTTGCGGAAGACACAAAAACTGATCGGAAAATTCCTTCAAAAGCTACAGTTTTTCGAATATTTACGTACCATTCCAAATCCAAATAAAAAATACAAATAAAATCCATTTCCGATTTTGATAGAAACCTGCTCTGTGAGGAATAATCACTTTTTACATCTTCTTAGAGAAAGTTTCCCCAAACTCTGTAAAGTTTCCCCATTCTTATGTTTTTTATAGGGTTTTATCCGGAAAACAACTTTCTGGAACATTGCAATGCACTGGGATTTCATCCCGAAAAGATACAGGATGTTTAATGAAGTTTTTTTTGCTTGATTTAAAAATTTTGTAACAAAATTGCCTCTAAAAAAGAAAACTTAAAAAAATTATAAGTCATTTATTTATCAAACACTTCATTTGAAATAGCTACAACTTCATAAAACATCAAAAAATAAAGTCAAAGAAGTTTTCCCACATTTTTCCACGTTTTCTTTAAATTATGATTTTTTCGAAAAATTGGCAAGGCACCATTCATAAACCACGTGGACACTTTTTTGAAATGTCTGCGCTAGAGTTTAGAATTATGCAAAATATTGAACAATGCTTCAAACAAACTTTTCAATTAATTTTGTGATGCAAAAAAGAATTCTCTAGCAACAATGGCTTTAACTTTTGTTTTATAAAGCACCCTGTTTCCAATTTATAGACCCCTGCAAAAATATTTTCGAATGTCTGAAAAAGTTTCATAAAATTATTGAGACTTAGTTAGTTGGAATGCTAATTGCTGAGAAACAGCTATTTTAAGAGGCTGTTAATAGAGTTTTCTTTTTTTTTTTGCAGTGACTCTTAATTAGCATTCATTCTTGTAATGAAGGTACTTCATTAACTATTGGTTCGGTTTTCAATGTTGAAAAGTAAAGAAAATGATTGTTTTTTTAATGAAACAATTGTAAAAATCCGTTAATCATTTGCCATTATATATTATATTATAAATATTATATTTTCTCATTATTTTGTCAAAAATAATCCCCGGTTCTGTCAGTTGACCAATAAAGTAAGAACAAAGAAAAAGGCAGTCTAGGGCAATCTTATGATCACCTTAAGATTTAGTCATCAAATCGATACTTGTATGCTCTCCTGTTCTATGACTGCTGGTATTCCTATCTAGATAGTATCAGAGTACACACAAGCATCGATACGAAATCATCTGCCGGCTCGGCTGATCTGAATCCGTTTCAAAACTGTTGCATGTCAATAACCCATCAAAGCCATCTCCATTTCACCATCAAATCTCTCGACATATGCGTTCCGATAATCGACCTCAAAGCTGTTTAGCCGTTTTCGGAAAATCTAATTCCCTTCCATCTGCCTTTGCGTTCCAGCTAATTGTGTACCTGACCAACATCGTCGTGCTGGCCAAGGACCACCTCGTTCCGTGGTACCGGTAAGTGTGTGGCCCCGCAAGGACAACATTTGCTCTCGAAATCTGGACGACGACGTCGTCCGTCTGGCCATTCTTGGCATGCCTGGACCGGGGCGATTAAGTTGAGCCGCATTTAGACTAATGTTGTGTCTTTCTTCTCTGTCCAACAGATGGTGGCGTTCGTCCCGGAGGATTCGACTGTCGGAGATTACCCTGGAGGAACCCGGCAGCCATAGCCATTTGGGAACTGTGGTTTAAGCATGATGTTGTAGCAGTGAGTTTGAGGGTTGGATATTTTGCGGGGGATTCTTTATTAAACTGAAAATTGTAAGTAAAAAACAAATACTCCAAAATGCTAAAATGTACTTTTCAAAGTTGCGTAATTCTTCGCTTGTGATGTTATGTTGCTAGTAGCAGATATTTGGCCCACATTTGGGCAGATAGATCAGCATGGCAATGCCAAATTAGTGGCCTTTAGATGGATCGAACGAGTTTCAAAGTGGTCGGAGGGGAAAACTTTGCCATCATCGTACACTTCCAAACTGGCAGCTGAAATCGAAAGGGTAGAACTAATCTTTTGAGAGCTTTTCGGTTCAAAGTTTTCGCGCCCGAAAATAGTCGTAACTACTCTGATTGATCGCTGTTGATGATGGTAGTGTTAATTCGGCATTGGAACCAGGACCGCGAGTTGGACGTGATTTGGAGAATTGGGGTACCTTCAAATTCATTTTTTTGTTGTTGTTACCTAAAATGTATTAAAAAATATGTTTTTTTTTTGGTTTAATAATGTTATGTCTGGATAAAAAGTAGGTTAAAACTTAAATAAATAATAATAAAAATGTTGACAACAAGTACCATGAACAAATGTTTATAACAATGTCTAATCTTCTTGAAGCAAGTTCTTCTTAGCCGGAATTGTTCGAATGCTAAGAAATGGCTTTGATTTCCGGTTCACTGATCCGAACGGATTACGATGAAGCTTTCAATAAAACCCCATCCCCCACTATCACATCTTGCCAAAGTTACTAGTATTAACTAGCACACAAGTAACAGCTACAGCAGCTTAAACTAGTACACTCATACGCTTCAATTCTACAACCCCAAACGTGCGGACTTTCGTGGACTTGGACTTGCGTTCGGACTGATTAGTCACGTTTCATTGAGTCGAGAGTCCCGGCAATGTCTTGCTTGCTCCGGCTTTTCACCTCATCGTTTTTCCGCCGCCACTGGTGTGGACGAAAACGAAGAGCTGGAATTACACCCCTCAGCTCATGTCTTTTCCTGTATTTCCACGAGCTTCTGAAGCTGGCTGGCGTTTCGTTCGTTTGGTCGTGCCCGGTCAGATATGACCGAACGTGCTCATATAAATCACTGCTGCGGAAATCTGTGACACATGTCGGTCTCCTCCGGTTAGCAGTGGCAGTACATTGAAGAGACATCGAGAAATTGGGGAGAATCTCATAGGTGTCT